>NW_027437186.1:3111432-3333932 GCF_033239565.1 Halichoeres trimaculatus
TCAAACATATACCCCTGAACTGTCAAAATACTGTTAACATAATTATCCAATTAGCAAAGCTTTCTATGTCCTGATTAAAGCTCCGGTCTCCTCCATCTCCCCCCTTCCGCAGAATAAAAGCGGAGAATTACTATATTTCTATACAAGCTACTGTAAGTGGAAACATCTGTAGCCTCTGTTGATCTATTATCTTCCTAATCATATCTTCCCAGAGAATAAGTGAAAAAAGAAATAAAAGGAATGGTTAGAGGAGAGGGAGAAGGAGAGGAGGTAAATAAAGACAGAGATGAAGTGATAATAACTATGATAGAAGGATGGAGAGCAGAGATAAATATAGCATAGGAGGAGAAGAGAGCACTGATTAGACCTGGCTCAGGAGATGTCATTGTTAATTACCACCCCCTCACCCACCTGCACCACACACACACACACACACACACACACACACACACACACACACACACACACACACACACACACACACACACACACACACACACACACACACACACACACGATGGATACACAGCGGCTCAGCACACATCTTTTTTTATTTTTTATTTTATTTGTAAGCTCACCAAGATTAAAGAAGAGAGACAATGATGATTGGAAAACACGCTGCAGACATGAAGCTGCAGGGTTTCTTTGTGAAGGTTTCAAATGATTCAAACGTCTTGCCTTATTTTAGATAATTTAAATTATTTTTTTTAAAAATGATCTAATTGATCAACTGAGATTCTTCTGATACACCTTATGCATGGAAGCATCACAGCTGTTCAAAGGGGCTTTATCCAGGACTGTCAGCGTTAATGAGTTAATCACAATGCAATCAAGGCCCAGAAATGAAGCTTACATTTTAGAATCCCCATGCCTTCTTTTTGTCCCTTTTAGTACACCAGAGTTACAACAGTCCCCCTGCAGTGATGGAGAATAACAGCGCTGCATTTGGCTTTAAAAGACTTACATGATTCTGGGGCTGGAGCCTCAAGTTTCACTGCATTTGTTTTTGCCTGGATTGTGACAGAATGAACAGCAGGAAACACAACCTGTCGGGACCACACATTCACGGTGTGTTATCCTTTACGTAATGACATCATCTATAGCTGTGTCCCAATTCAGGGTCTGCAGCCCACGAAGGCTGCAGCCTTTGGAGGACCTGGCCTACACAGCCTGCATAGACCACAAAGGCCAAACTGAATTGAGATGGTGTGGTCTATGGAGCACTTCCAGTTTGTCACTCTCGATGTCACACAGCGCCCACCTTACATTAGGCTTACATTACTTATCAAATACGTAGACTAAAGCCTCAAATCAGAAAACAGGATTTTTTTTCTATTAACTTATTAATATTTAACATGATTATTGTTATTTTCCTTAATTGATAGAGTACAGAACCACACTGTATATGTAAGAGTAAAGCAACAACATACATTTTCAACATTTGAACAATAATAATAATAATAATGATAATTATTATTATCATTATTATTATTATTATTAGTGGTAGTAGTAGTAGTACTAGTAGTAGTAGAAGTAGTAGTAGTAGTAGTAGTAGTAGTAGTAGTAGTAGTGGTAGTAGTAGTAGTAGTAGTAGTAGTAGTAGTAGTGGTAGTAGTAGTAGTAGTAGTAGTAGTAGTAGTGGTAGTAGTAGTAGTAGTAGTAGTAGTAGTAGTAGTGGTAGTAGTAGTAGTAGTAGTAGTAGTACAGTTTTAATTGCATTTTTTAGAGTACTTAATAGATTGAATGTATTTTTTAAATTCCCCGTTAAACTAAATAAATCAATTAGAAAATCATCTTCCTTTTTCCAAGAGAATTTAACTATATGAATAAATAATTTTTCCATAATGAGAAGATTTATGTAGAAGAACTGTTTTTCCTCTGTATGAAACTTAAAAAAGAGCCAAAACAGCACATTTTTCCACAGTAACAAACAAACAACAAAAAAAAAACTTCAATGTTTTAGAAATTCAATCACATAGTTGTTGCCAGAAATATTCAGATCTGGATCAGGACTTCTTCTGGGTTTCGGACACGTCCATCATCTTTGGTGTTTTTGTGCAATGAATCTTGGGATATGTGAGGCTAAGAAGGATTTACTGGACCCCTCCTTTGCAGCTACCGAATATGAGGTCAGAAGCACCAGCTGCAGTTTGGAGGAGCCTTTCGAATGGGACAGCGTTTACACCACTGTGACGTAATCAGTCCACAAATTCAGCCCTTCATACGCTGCAGCCCCTGAACTGGGACACAGCTTGTGTCAGGGTGCGCAACTAATTCCTACAAGAGGCCACATGAGGAATCTGAACTTTGTCAGAGGGCCTCACCAAAAATAACACAAACTTTATTCTGCTGAAAGAATTTATAGCCCATGTAGACATGTTTTTATTAACAATACTATACAGATGTGCTTTTACTAACTTGGTTGTACACATGTGCTCATTGTTGTTGGTATGAATTGCAGGACACTTGAGGGGGGCTGGGGACTCCTGGGATTTTATGGAGCACCCAGAGTAGGGTGACCACAAGTGAAGTTAATGTTTATACCCAATAATAAAAAGAAGTAACTGTGTAACACCAATAACGCAAGTCAGCAATTACTTTATTAGAGTTGAGGTGTTTCAGTCGAAGTGAGGAAGGTAAACAATTAAAGGAAGGAAGGAAGCGAGATTTGTGTGTCTAACAGTTTCTCTACAGATAAGTGAAGGGGGGCTGATCACCCACTTGATGAATGCCAGTCACAGACAGAGACAGAAGACGGCCAGCAGCCAATCAGAGGGGGACAACACCTGGAGAGCCAATAAGAAGATGACTCAACCTACATTCTTTAGAGAAACTCTGTTAGTGATTATATATTGGTGCTGAGAGAGAGAGTCAGGGTCAGTCTCATGAACTGTCTCTGCAACATGTAGGGAACAGGGAAATGAGGCTGCACCAGAGATCTCTGTAAATGCATATTCTTGACCTATTGTTAATAAATTTGTGTTCAACTGAGAACCAGGACGCCTCCTGATCCTTCCCCATCAACGAACTGCGCGGAAAGAGGTGAGAGGAGAATGGAGTCAGATTAATAATTTTAGTGTATTTTGGTCAGATTGATAGCATCACATCTCCAATAAGAAGTAGTTCAAGTATTTGAGGAATTAAGAACAAAGACATCATTTGAGAGTGACAAACTATCTGTGAGGTACCCTGTCAGGATCGCAGTATGGGAAACTAACTGAGGTGAACAGTAAAAAGTACCCTGTAAGGCAGTGCGAAAATGTACCCTGTCAGGATAACAGTGTGGGAACATGGCTTAGTGCACGGTTAAAGGTACCCTGTAAGGCAGCGTGGACAAAGTAGCTCTGTCAGGATAGCAGCGTGGGAAGATACTGAGCACCCAGTTAGAGGTACCCTGCAAGGCAGTATGGGAAAGCGGAGTAGGAGTGACACTTAGATGTATGTCATACAACTCACCTCATTTCCAACAAGTGGTGACCCCGACGTTGAGGGGGATGGACCAGGAGGACGTAAGTAAAAATAATTATTCTGATATTTTGATATGAAAATTAACATGATTGTCTTTTTTCCTGGAAATTAGGTAACAGCTGATTTCAGGCTGAAAATATTGACATCCTTACGGCCGGTGACAACAACAACAAGAGCCCTCTGTTCAGGAATAAGGTGAGCACAAACCTTTTTAATAGAATTGTGCAAATTGGCTGATTTCTAAAAGATGTTGTTGTCATTGAACAATCAGATGTCATAGTTTAGGGGAAAACAATATGTCAAGAATATCATAAAGGCCTACTCGTATATATTCTTATTATTCAAAGGGAAGGAAAAAGGGGG
This sequence comes from Halichoeres trimaculatus, assembly GCF_033239565.1. NCBI lineage: Eukaryota > Metazoa > Chordata > Actinopteri > Labriformes > Labridae > Halichoeres > Halichoeres trimaculatus. The sequence continues at coordinate 3,115,264 of NW_027437186.1, forward strand.
TCGGGGACCCACCTTAATATCGGGGGTTAAAGTCCCACCGAAAAGGAATTTTGGTTAAAAGGTAAAAAGGAAATTTGGGAAATAAAGGAAATAAATGGTAAAGGAAACAAGGAACAATGGTATAAAGATTAAGGGTTCCCTCTGGATGTCCCTCTAAAAAGGAAAATGTAGGGCCTTGGTTCTAGTCGGGGTAACCAGGCCCAGCAGGGGTTGAATGTGTGGGCTGGGTCTCTTCTCATTGAGTGATTAAAAGAATTGCATTCTGCTCTGAGAAGAGTGTGTGGGGAAACTGTGGGTGGTTTGTGTTGTAATTTTGGTGACTCTGTCGAGATTGTATTAAAACCGTGAATCACACTGGGATAGAACCCCCAGTGACCCGGCGCAGTAATCCCTCTGAGTACTGTAGAAGCTTCCGGGTCAAGTGTGGTCTCGGGGCATTGCGTCCATACAATCTCAGACTCAGCACGTGTGGTAACTGATTGTATGTGATCATAGTTTTAGACAAAGGGTAACACCTGTTTTTGTAAACTTTGGTCAACTATAGTCTGAAATAACATCCTGCTGGCAGGAGTTAAATTGAAGAAAGAGCTTGAAGAATAGCAACAGGGATGTCAGGCTGTTAAAAGCCTCTCCTGGATGAAGATACACACACTAGGAGAAGCAAACATCATTTCTCTGTGTAGAAAGTATCATGAGGATGCCGTAAAAACAGTTAATACTTACAGAAATACAAGAAACCTGGTCAAACGAAGACTTAAAATGTACAAAAAAAAAGTAGCACATAGAGCAGCACTGACACATTAAATTAAATTGGTAGTTAAAAAGAAAGTTAAAACACCACAGCAAAAAAAATAGACCGGGAAAATGTGATCCCCCGCCCATAGCCAAAGCTGTACTCAAACCTTCTTGAGCCCAGTCTCCCCCTCTTTGTGTCAGGAGTAGGAGAAGTTGAATCATTGACCCCTGAGGGGGAAGAGGAAGACAGACAGAGGTGATAGTGCATGGTGAAGATCTTATGGAGAAGGATCAGTAAAGTTGAATCGTTGATGAAGCAGAGAGGATTTTGAATGACATTGAGCCTGAAACAGTTGAGCTTTTGGATAAGGAAAGGAGCACATCTCGTTGAACCACAAGTGGTTGGTTACCAGGGCGTTAGCATAGTTTCAGCCAGTATAGTGTCGAGTAAAAGAGGTCACTCATTCCAGGTATATGCAAAGAAGAACACAGGCTAAGAGAAGACAAACACAGACAGTGGGAGTATGTTAGAAAAAAGAAGAAGAGAAAAAAGACGAGTATGGAACAGAAGGTGAAGATATGTTTGACTTGATAGGCCTCAACTCAGATGATGAGGACAGTAGGATAAAAAGGTAGTGAAAAGTAGGGTTTGGATCACAGGCTCAATGAAGCAGACAGTACTGAGCAGTGGAGGGGTGAGAAAGGGGACACCAACACCAGACACACAAGCATGACCCTTTCAGGGCACATTTTATGGCCTCATGGAATCCACACTTTGAAGGAGGACGAGATGTGTTTAAACTTTGGAGGAAGTCAGACTTGCATTTATGGCCTGAAAGCTCCTTCCTCTGAGATTGGGACCAACATCATGGATTAGAGTTCCTGAGACATTGACGGGGGGCGTAAATCTGGGTATAGCAGACATGCATGCTTTAGTGGTTGCAGCCTCGAGTGCAGGAGAGTTAATGAGTGTTAAGAGAACTGCAGGAACTAACTGGATTCTTGATAGCGAACTATATGGCCCACTTAAAATCAGTTCAACAATGCACTGCGTCAACATTACCCATTAACAACAGACAAAGGCCACAGCAGCAACCTCCTCCCCCAAAATATCCCAACCAGAGACCAGATTATGGTCCACAGATAACAGACGTGGTGGTTTCAGAGGGAGGGGTAAAGGGCGAGATGGTGATAGTCCAAAGACCCAAGGCTGCTTCAGATGCAGAGGTCTTCACTGCTGGTCCAGAGCTTGATGAGATGATCAACAGCAACCACAAACGCCATCGCAACAGCTGCCGCCTCCAGCAGCTCATCCACTGCAACCTGTGCCACCTCCTGCTGCAACACCTCTCAGCTCAGAGTGCCGCTCATTCACCCCCAAACAACAGAAGTGGGGACACAGACTGTCAAACAAGTGCTGAAGTCACCTGCCTCCCTGAAGGAACCACAGTAAAGTACCTGATGGACACTATGAGATGTGGCAAGTCTGCCCTATCTCTCAGAACTTCCTCCTACTTCAGCAGATGTTTTCTGGGGACTGTCAATGCCAAAGACTTTGATGAAAGAAAGCAGTCTTACTCCGTTCACTCAATGGTGTCCGTGGATTCTGTCCATCAAGCTGTTTGCCTCTCTTAAAGATCTTACCACATCACTCTAAATCACATCAAAACTCCTAATCTTGTGTATGAGGAGTGTTTTAATGACCAGATTGAAGGCACAAATTAATAAATTGACTCTCTGTGCCTTCTGTGGGAGAAAAGGGTAATGTTGCTGCTGTCATATTAATTAGACGGAGGAGTAGTATTGTATTTTAGGAGATATCTTATAAGGTCCACATATTATACGTTATTGTGTAATGTCGCTGAAGTCACATTTAGTGTGTTTCACAAGTTAGAGAATAGTATTTACCCCTATGCAGAGGCCAGGTCATTCTACCAATTGAGATAAGAACAGCTTGACCCCTCACCCTAACCCCCTTCCTACTCCCTCCTCCTTTCTGTGCTCCTCTAAGTGCCAGTCATTGTAAATCACACACATACACACATTTTCTGAAGAGACACAGAGAAAAGACTTTGTGCCAAAGGTGTAGGGAGATACATTTTGTCAACGAGAGACCAGTCTTAATCCAGTATGTAGATGATATCCTCTTGGCTGCTGCATTACAACTTGCATGTCTCAATACCACTCTGTCAATCTTTAGTATGACTGCAACATTGCAGATTAAAGTCAGTAAATCCAAATTACAATACAAGGCTACAAGTTAACTTTTTAGGGTGCATTATCTCTTGCAACTTGTCATCTCTGTCATCTTCTCACCTCATGTCCATCCTCCGCCATAATTGCCCTGAAACGGTCAAGGATGTGCTATTTTTTTGTGCCATAAGGGGTAAAGATACATTCTGGTTATTTAAAATTTTCCCACCAAGTGGATAGAGGCAATTCTAACAAAGAAAGAAGATACATGTACATTTTTTTAAATAGTCTAGTAACTGGTTTATCTGGAGATTAAGTTTCTCAATACAGGTCAGGTCTAACATTGGTATATAGTTCAAAAATTCAGACTGCCAAAACAGTAGAAGAGGCCTAAGGGATCAAACACAAGTGTGATGATGCTGTTCATCACCCTCAGACAAAAATACAGGTATGGTGCAGGAACAGAACCCTGAAGACAGAATTTTCAATAATTTGTGCTGACTCACAGCTAACATGGGTGGAGGTCCTCCCAGTAGCTCACACGTCTATAAGGACCTCAACTAACAATAATACTGGTTTTTCCCTTTTAGGGCTGTGCACAGGACAGTGATTTAGGACCCAGCAACAATAGGTCTAAAGGGGGACGCCCCTGGACTTATCACAGCTGGATCATGAATCCTGTTACATCATTCTAATTGCACTGGTAGTTTTTATATCTATGCAGGTTGAGGAGGCCTGCTAGCAACAGACGCAGAGGAGCTCGGGTAAGAGTGCAAGACTCTCCGAGCATGGGTTGCTAAATGTCATATATAGAAAGAGGACTGAGCCACGGTGGACGGGTGCAGTGAAACTCAACGAAAAGGCCCACCTCACTCCATGCAGGATGACAGCAACACCTCATCAACATCAGGATGGTGTTCAGAGACTCTCCCATCCATTGGTAATGTATAAATGGTCTAACAAATGGAGAGGTGTTTTGTCTCTGTTCTTAGGAGTGGCGGTCCTGGTGCAGAGTGGGGGTTCCTGTATTTCTTCGTATCCTTTGATCCAGTATCTCTTAGAAAATAAATTACCCCCTCCCTGCTAGAGGGCAGGGCAACCACTAAAAAACAAGATCTGCTGGTAACACTGAATAAAGTAACTTCTTTTAGGTGACCTCATGTAAATGAGGTCAAAAGGGGGAATTGAAAGAATTTATAGCCCATGTAGACATGTTTTTATTAACAATACTATACAGATGTGCTTTTACTAACTTGGTTGTACACATGTGCTCATTGTTGTTGGTATGAATTGCAGGACACTTGAGGGGGGCTGGGGACTCCTGGGATTTTATGGAGCACCCAGAGTAGGGTGACCACAAGTGAAGTTAATGTTTATACCCAATAATAAAAAGAAGTAACTGTGTAACACCAATAACGCAAGTCAGCAATTACTTTATTAGAGTTGAGGTGTTTCAGTCGAAGTGAGGAAGGTAAACAATTAAAGGAAGGAAGGAAGCGAGATTTGTGTGTCTAACAGTTTCTCTACAGATAAGTGAAGGGGGGCTGATCACCCACTTGATGAATGCCAGTCACAGACAGAGACAGAAGACGGCCAGCAGCCAATCAGAGGGGGACAACACCTGGAGAGCCAATAAGAAGATGACTCAACCTACATTCTTTAGAAAAACTCTGTTAGTGACTATATATTGGTGCTGAGAGAGAGAGTCGGGGTCAGTCTCATGAACTGTCTCTGCAACATGTAGGGAACAGGGAAATGAGGCTGCACCAGAGATCTCTGTAAATGCATATTCTTGACCTATTGTTAATAAATTTGTGTTCAACTGAGAACCAGGACGCCTCCTGATCCTTCCCCATCAACGAACTGCGCGGAAAGAGGTGAGAGGAGAATGGAGTCAGATTAATAATTTTAGTGTATTTTGGTCAGATTGATAGCATCACATCTCCAATAAGAAGTAGTTCAAGTATTTGAGGAATTAAGAACAAAGACATCATTTGAGAGTGACAAACTATCTGTGAGGTACCCTGTCAGGATCGCAGTATGGGAAACTAACTGAGGTGAACAGTAAAAAGTACCCTGTAAGGCAGTGCGAAAATGTACCCTGTCAGGATAACAGTGTGGGAACATGGCTTAGTGCACGGTTAAAGGTACCCTGTAAGGCAGCGTGGACAAAGTAGCTCTGTCAGGATAGCAGCGTGGGAAGATACTGAGCACCCAGTTAGAGGTACCCTGCAAGGCAGTATGGGAAAGCGGAGTAGGAGTGACACTTAGATGTATGTCATACAACTCACCTCTTTTCCAACACTGCTCAATATAAACTTTAAATGCATTCATTTATATATTTGATTAGCTGCTACTGGTAACCAGAAGAATAAGGATATCCGGGCTGGATGTGGCCTGTGGGTCGTATTTTGCTCATGCCTGATCTATGTGTTTGTTTGTGGCCCTTAAGGGATTACCAAAGATGCTATTTACTCTGAAAAATCTCTGAACACGCCAGTGCTTCATGTGCATTTTTAAACATGAATCTAAACAAACAGAAGAGTGAAATTAAGATGAAATGGAGCCCAAAGAGAGAAAAAGTACAGTGTGTCCTTATTGAGACCATTCCTGTGAACAACAGAATAGATGGGAAAAGGAATAAATGAAACTATCCTGCCCATTTCACTCGGCTTTTCCTCCCCACTACTTTAACCCACTGCACAATCCAGATCCTGTTAGCCACATTAGCTCGCTCTGCTTGGGCACTCAAACAGCCAAAGAGATCCAGCCGAGTCTCAGGCCTTTCTCAAGCTGTGAATGGAATAGCTTTGCAATTTGTCCTGGCACAAAACAGCATTTTGATCTTAATGAATGGCAAATGGCTACCATTAGAAGTGAGAGGGATTATTGGGAGGGGTTGGTTTATGGCACGTGTGTGTGTGTGTGAGTGTGTGTGTGTGACTGGGTGAGTTGTTGTGTGTTTGTTTGGCATCTGAGTGGGTACTGCTCTGATCCTTCATTTAAAGGCTCACTGCAGGACCTCTTCATGGGACCCTCAAAGAGATGGGCCATGTTTAGAAGTCAGTTTATTAAATACACAGCACGGGTGCACACACTCTCACACACACACACACACACACACACACACGGAAGTGGCAGCAAACACAATAATTGATTGGACTACTGTAAATGTTTCTCTGTGTGTGACATCAGATGATATTGATAGCGATCCCAGGTCCCCTTACATCACAGCACCCTTACATTGTTTCATTATGTATGCATAATAATGCATGTAATGTAATGCGGTGTGGTGTGTAGGCTATGCTGATTCATGACGTGGGCTTCGAGTCTCACTAACACCTATGGGTGCTCGCCTGTGAGTAGAAGAGAAATATCCGTTCTGACCTGAATCATGTTTAATTTGCAGTAAAGATCCACTTTTAGACTTGCTGTGTATGTGTTTTCTGGTGTTTCTGCACACAGCCTCAACTGGACACTCGCTGAACTGCAGTTCTTAGCAGCTTCCATATCAGCCTCATTTCTGGTGGAGGCTGCAGTCACAGGTTACTGCAGGATGTTTGGGGGTAGGGGTCATCCATTTGGCACCAAACATCCAATAGATAGCATGTTCCTTTAGCCATTATGATGGACATTCAGTAGATAGAAGGCATCGTGTTCTCTTGTCTTATAATTGTTTTCAACCAATCACAACATAGTATTGATGTCTTTCTTAATTGCATTAAACCAGGCTTTGTGATTGGCTGCAACTAGAGCAGCAGACAAACACAGCATTCACTAGCAGAAACCACATATTTGTAAGTTTAGGCCTGCCATCAACATCAAACCACAGGTTTAAGTCACGAGAAGGGCTTTTTTTCTAATAACTCCACCAAAATAAGAATTTTGGGAAAACTCCAGTTTCATGTTTTCATGTAGACGCCGGGAAACCGAGTTTTTGGTTTTCAAACGTCACATCTAAATGACAGGGGCTCACACTGATTGGCTGGCAGAGGTTTCATCTCTGAGAAACAATGCCACATATATGTTTGGCATGCTTGAGCTGCACTTATCAGCGAATTTGCCTGGTTATGCATGGACAAAATTTATAAACAAAGAGAGGGGATAACACACAAGTACATGTTTACAAGGCTATAGGCCGGCTCCAGAAGTACCAGAAGTCACGTACACACCAAGCCAAAAGAAAAAAGCCATTTTCACAGCAGAAATAATTGCCATAAAGTGGAGCAGACTATGGCAGGAGCATAAAGCTGAGAGTGGGATTCGTCGGAGAAGAAGTATTGGATCGGGACTTAGTATCGTCAGATACTCAAAATCTAATGACTCCGACTCAGGGGCCTAAAAACCTGATGGGGACATCCCTATCGATGGGTGCCCTGTAGCTTTTACTGTGGAGACTTGAAGCCCACCCCATTTCCAAAATGGCCACGCCAGACGTTATTCTTCAAAACCTCATTTCAGAAACAGACAGGTGACATCATGGAGACCAGGTCCATTTATCTATCATACAATATGCATGAACCGTGAGTCTAAAGTTTTTTTTTTCTTCTTCTTTTTATTTTTTTTTCCGATCACTTGTGAGTAATATAAAAACACATTCTGTTTGATGAGTTCCTGTGCAGTTGATCTTACATGACTCATGATCTGGCCACACAGAATTAAAAACCATTGTAATGAGGTCTGGACCAATCAGAACACATCCAGAAAAGTGAAATTTGATATACAGGCAAAAGCTCATAGATACTGCTCCATGTATCGAAGGGTGACGAATGAAACAGCTGTGATGGTTCCATCATGTCAGCCTCCGTGTTCCTGTCATGTTTTTTAAAAGTACAGCTCCAGATGTGCAGCGGTTTTAAAAAGGACACACCACACAAACTGTGCAGACTCCACACACAGTCACACACTCTGCAGCCCAGTCTCTCCCAGTATCACCTGCAGGCTGAGTGAAGATCCATTCTTTAAATGTGTCTGAGCACAGATACGTGGTAACTCAGAGGCAGGCTGTCTGATCTGCGGCTTTGCAGTCAAAAGTGTCTCACCATGATTGTCGCCAATGTGATGTCTTTGTTTAATTTCTCGCTTCAATCTGCTTCTTCAATTTGGCAGAAATGCTTTATAGTGACTCCAAATGAGTAAAACGTCTCATGCATAAATTATGCATTTTCCACATTATCCTGTTTGTGTGAAAAATGCTACTCTGACTAAAAACAGCGATAAAAATAAAACAAACAAGCAGAGGAGTCAAATCTGAGGATGCACGGCGTGGCGTTCACATTGTCTATCATCCTTCCCCAGGACATTTTCTGTCACATCAAAAAGCCTGCTGCAAGCACAGATTTAGACATATGTCTCATCACTTTCTCCTTTTTCCTCCAGAATGCGACGAGTGCTGATGAAAAGAAGCCATTTTGTTATTTACATTGGAGTGTGCTCTCCCTCCAAACTCTGTTGTGGCTTGAAGCAGCATTTAGATTTGTTGCCCCCAACACAATGCCCTGTTTTACCCCCCTCCCCTCCCAGCCTTTGTCTTTCCTCCCTCTGCTTGTCATCTTCGCACACAGGGGCTGTGTGTCATTCCTGTTTGATGTGCAGAGAATGAATAAAGCAATCTGTACCATCTACATGAGGGTCCCCTAATGTGCATACGGCGACGGAGAGTAAAATATGGACATCTATATGAATTACGCTCCTAACAAATACAGGCCATGCATACAGAAATGTATAATGCAACATATGAACCACATGGGCACAAACAAATAGGACACACACACACACGTAAACACACACACACACACGTAAACACACATGGAGTAAAAAGTGCTGACTGGCTTTCCTGCCTCCTCAGTGTCCTGGGAGCTTTCAGCAGAAATTCCCAAGCTGTGAGGTCGTAAAATACTTTAGTTTGATTCTTTATGTCTTCATTAAGAAGTTACATTCTACACAACAATAAATTAATCACCTTTTCTGTAAAGCTTTAGGTTCACTGAGCTCCTTGCTATGAAACAAAAAAATAAGCACAAATATTTAAATCAACTGCATTTTTAATGAGAAGCACACCAATTCTTTTTCCCACGCCGCTGTGTTCAGAGCTTTAGTTTGATTGGTCAGAAGTAACATGTTGTAGATCCCCAAGTTGATACAACAGTTATTTCTTCTATTGTTTTTTTTTTTAAATTCCATTCAAAGTAATTATTTGATTCTATTGGTTCTAAATGACTACCAAAATAGAAAAAAAAAATAATAATAATGATTGCATTTTTTAGAATAGAATAGAATAGAAAATACTGTATTTTTCCCCAAGGGGAAATTCAGGAGTCACAGCAGCATTTAAGAAAACAAAAGTAAGAAAGTGTATAGAAAGTGCAAAAAGGTCCATAAAAAAATAGATGACGACATCCCGTCCACCACTCTCCAGCTCAGCCAGTCTCCACCTCCACAGGGTCCAGGACTGAGCCTCCCCAGCAGTCTGTTCAGTCTCTGTCTCCTGGATCCTGTCTGCCGACAGCAGGCGAAGCTCCTCCAATGTGGCGCCGGAGTCCGATGTCAGCTCTGTCAGCCACATCGTTGAACAGAACAATGCCACTCTGCCCTCCAGCAGCCCATCTGACGCTGGGCTAGCACGGCTAGCTCGTCCATCCCACCGGAGATAGATCCCACGTTCCCAACAATGGATGGAAGGACAGGTCCACAGCTGCAACAGGCAGCTACTTGGGCAGCGCCTAGCAACGAAAAAAATAAATTAAAAAAAATAAATAAATAAAAAATAGATGGAGCAGGACAGGAAGCCAGGACTGGAAACTACCTAAGAACACCCGGTGACTTTCAAAATAAAACAAACCGTGTTAAAACCAGTTTGTGTTTGTCTTGACTACAATGACAAATGGACTCAATGAGCGGAGTCAGACCAGAAGTCAACAGGTTTGAGGTTTTACTGCCCAACATGAATGAAGAGAGACTTTTCAATAAAGTGAGAAGAGCAGAAACTCCTCAGTTTGTGACTCCAGCTGTCTGTCATTCATACAGTTTGATGGACTGAACACACAGCTGTGTGAGTTAACAAACACAGTCAACAAGCAATGAAACGGAGTTAGACTCCAGGCGTAGCTGGTGTATTTGAGGCATAACTCCCTTTTTGATGAAGGTCACACAATCATCATTGAGTAAATAAAATTAGTGGCAAATTAATATTCACATTCATGGGAGTGATTTTTTGTTTTGTTTTTTTGCACCAGGTTCCTGCTCACACCACCAAAATCTAACACATTCCAATCCTTCTCTCTGAACGTTTTCGCTCATGTGATGTCGTTGTGTGTTTCAATGTCATGTGTCTCTGTAATGTCCACCTTTGCTGTGTGCGCCCTGTCTGCAGCCCTACGTCAGACGAGTGATCAGTAAAGGTGATGAAAGCTGTGCCAGAACCAAACAGTCTTTGTAGGAGTGATGTGAAATTGTTCCTGCTTCTTTTGGCTCTCAAAAAAAAAAAAAAAAAAAATCACTTTGGCAAAAATGAATTCTTTCGTAAAACCTGAATATAACCTAGTCCATGATCTCTGTCTGCTGGCACTTTTGCACTCCATGGAAGTATTTCTGGATGACATTTCCTACAGTTGAATTTTGTTTACTTAAAATCCAGAGAAATTTAAGGTCACAAACCAAAAGGCAATTACTGAGCCTCTCTCCTTATGTGCACTCAGAGAGGGAGGGAGAGCTGACTGGGTAAATAAATCTTTGAACTGAGCACCACAACAAAGCTCTGCCTAAAAATGCTTCTTTTAATTCAAAATGCCTAAACGGGCTGATAAATTCCAAAAAGGCTTTTGCATTTTGGCCCCCTCTGCTGTTCGCAGTCGCCTGTCTCCATGTGCATTCCTACAAAAACTCTACAAGATAAATATAACATCCGCGCTTCATTTATGTCATAGTAATGCAAAAACCTTCAGTTTAAAGATGGATGAGCACCATCAGCTAATTGCTTTGAATATGTTGGCGACTGATTTTCCTCTGACTGGAGACCGTCCATGGGGGGACTGCTGGTCGAGTGTGGTCTCATTTTCCTCCTTTCCATTGGAAACATGCTCTACAGTTTCTTTTTCCCCCAGTATGTTATCATGGTATAGAATCAGCTCCTGACCATCAGGCACGGCCTGAACTCCCCTCCACTGTCCCCCACCCCACACGTACAGGAGGAGGAGGCAGCGGCGTCTGTGGCGTTGGTGAGGCGGTTTGGGGAAATCAGAGACTACGGCCGGGAGATCCGAGGGGAAATTAGCCAGCACTTAGCTGCACACATGCACACCAGGCCCAGCTGGGAGAGTGAGCCTCAGATCCAGCATGGAGGACATGAAAGACACACCAGCCCTGCTGCCGAAGGGAGGAGATGCTCTATCCTCTCTCCAGCTTTCCCCCTTTCTCTTTCTCCCTCTTAATCTTCTCTGCATTTGCTCTCTGTCCTCATCTTTCATTCTCTCTTCCTCCCCTCCGTCGTTCCCCGACTCTCTCTGAGGTTTTCAAGAATGCATGTGTGTGTCCGCAAAAGGGCCTGTCCTATTTCTCTGTGTCTGTGCTGTTGTTGTTTTTTTTCTTTCTTTTTTTTTTTTTTGTTGAACAAAATGTCCAACAAACATCAAAGGCTGGTGGAGTGGGAGATGTTTGGAGGGTGGGGGAAAAACACTACATGGTGAACAGTCTGTTCAAAGGGCCAACATCGCAGCCCTTTGACTAACATCCCGGGGACATAGCTTCACTCTCACACAAACACACACTCACAGGTCCCCTATGAGTCAGGGGTCATAGCATTTACAAGGCACTTGGTGCACAGTGGCATCAAAACAGTCCCCCAGCCAAAGAGAGGAAAAACAGAGGAGTCTGACAGCAGCATGCAGAGAAAGAGCGGTCTGGGTTTTCATGGCCAAAGTGCATGTCTGTACAAATCCTACCAAAATAACCCTGCTGACAGAATACATTCCTCATTAATCTACACCTTTTGGTTATTTAGCGGACAAAATAATAATTTTTCACTCCAAATTTCTGCATTTTTTGCTTGAGTTGTATTCACATTTGGAGTCTGACGCAAACAGTGTAACGATAAAACAGTAAGATTAAGCATTGTTGGTTCAGATCAAATGAAAACATCATGACAAAACATGAACAAACATAGAAAAAAAAGTATGTAACAAAAACCTGAACTCAAAATCTGACCTGCTTCATCCTCTTCAGTTATATGGTTGAAGAATCTGTGAGAAGTTGAAAGTGATCTTGAAGAAGTATCTTTTCTAAATATATGCCTAATTGCAATCCACACTTTAAAATGAGATTATCAGCGCCAATATAGGCTATTTACAAACACTTTGTAGCTCATACTTTGTAGCTTCTAGATCAGGTCGAGCAGGACTGGATTGATTTACAGCATGTCCAACACCTGACAACACCTCGCCAGCTGATGAATTTTAGTTGTGAGAAGAGAGATCTGTATTTTTCTCTGCTGAAAACGATTTCTGTGATTAATTTTGTAGTGATGGTGGACACTGGAGCCTAACTGTCAGACAGAAAAAGGACAGAGGAGCAGAAGAAAGATAAACAGGAGAGAGATAGAGCTAAAAGCTAACACAGGAGCTAAACTGTTTGTGCTAATGTTCATTCCAACCCACAGTCAGCAGTTATTCTGCAGTGGTCTATTCAAACTTGAGAGTCCATCAATAAAATGAAGAGTGAGCTTATGTTAGCTCTGCTTGGTAGATGACTGACAGGACATAACCAGGATTTACTGACGTTACACATTACAGACATGTCTCAGAGCTAAATATAAACAGCTACTACAACATTTGCATGATGCCACGTTTAAAACCATATCGCAACGTAACTGTTCTGATAAATACCTTACCTTGACACATTGTATCCAGTAACAAGTTGTCTTGAGCAAAGAAAATTTGCTACCATCCAATCTTTTAAATCCAACACACATCTTGTGAAAAGTCATTTACGACAGTGTACATGAAACTCCAGGCCAGAAGGTGGCGAGGCAGTCCAATTGAAACAGATCCTCCTCAGAGCGTCTTTTAGTTAACAAGCCACTCTAATTTCCCCTTAAGCAGCTGAAACAGCAGATGTGTCTTTGCCTGCATCAGATAAGTTTTCCCTCTAGTTAATGTGACAGTTCACACTTGATCTGCTCTGTATCCATCAACTGATACCCGACCGATACCTAATGGTCCTATTTTTGCCAGATACCTGAGCTGTGATGCATCAGTTTAACAAAAAGCATATTGAGCAGGACAGAAAGCAGTGCACAGAAACCACTTCAAAGGTCCAAAGACTTTCAGAATAAAAAAAGAGACGATATTTAGCTTGACTACAACAACAAACCAAGTCCGGTGGCGCCGGACCGGAGACGCATCTGGTGTAGTCCTGCTGTAAAGGAACATGTTACTGACTATTAAAGCATCATTATCTCCTGTTGCAAAGTGGAGTTTGCTTAACGGCAAAGTTTGGGCAAAGATTTTGTCATCATGTCTTTCCTCCATCTTCCTGCTGCTCAAATCAAACACAACGGCTGCCTCCTTCTTCTTTCTTTTCCATTCCCCCAAAGGAAATTTCTCGATCTTTATTTGAAATCAACTCACCCAATAGCTGAACTGGTGATCAGCTGATACACACATACTGAAAGAGTTTCTAAAGATTATCTTTATTAGCCTTGTGACCAGGGCTTGACATTAACACCTGCCAACCCGCCAAATGCGGGTGAATTTCAGCCGTGGCTGGTAACACCGTCACGCCTACTAGCCACTTTGGTGGGTTGAATTATTTAATTGTAGTTTTCTGAAACAGCATCTGAAATACTAAACCCATTGCAATATGAGATTACAACACTACAACTCCCATGAGCACTGTCTGCACAGAGTGTTTGCTCATTGGACGCGCTCAACTCAAGCCTCCATCTTGGACAGCCTGACAGCTCCCGGTGTTTAGCACCTGATAACGTGATTTAAAACTTCACTCACGTCTTTTTGGCTCTCTATTGTGAACAGATTCCGGGGTTTAAGTCACAAACTAGCATCGAAAGGGCCTTTAAAGATTAATATAAATTCAATCTGAGTTAAAACTATACAGAACATGTTTGATCTTTTTTTGTTTTATTTACATTTCTCCTGTTAAGACCTGTTTCCATAAAGCAGTCAGGTTTGGATCTTTTTGCATTTCCTTCTTGCATTTCAACAGCCAACTGTGCCCCCTCATGGCCTCATGGTAGTTGGCGTGTAAGCTGGAATGCTGATAGCGTGAGGCAGTAGCAGCGCGAAACAGTGAACCCTACGAAGAAGAAAATTGTGACACAGTAAACAAAGAGCAATGATGGAAAACATCCAGCAATTTGTCTTCTTCATGATTGGCATGTGGCTCTATGTTAGAAAAAACAATCAAGCTTTGTTTCAGAGAAGGCTGTGTGCCGCAAGAAGAAATACAGCGGCTGCTGTCACACCGTAAGTGACGATTCCTTTGACCAATCAACGGTCTGCAGTGTTGTAGCTCCACCTTCTGGGATCAGATTGGTTGAGTCTGGCACCCCATCAGAAGGGTCCCAAAAAATGGAACGGCTTGTCTCGGTTATTTGGGGATCTTTCCCAGGATTAGTCTGTGGAAACGCCACAAAATGTGGACCATACTGAGACGAAACAAACTGAACCGCTTGGTGGAAACAAGGTTTGGTGTACCCTTACAGCAGGGGGGTCCACAGTCTCTGGACCACAGGGGTTACGGGCTGAAAAGTTTGGGAACCCCTGGGTTATACTATGCACTATTTTAAAACAATTTAAAGCTGTGTGTTGAAAAGCCTAAATGCACTTTTTTTAAAAAACATGACTTCATCCTAATAACTCCACATCAGGGGATGGACCAAAGAGAATCATGTCTTTGTCAGTCACTGCGCTTTTTAGCTGTGTCTCTAGGTCCACGTATGTGTTGATGCTTCTCTGTTTAAGTTTTCCTTCTAACTCATTGTGTGTATGTGTATGTGTGTGTGTATCCTCTCTCTTCTCATCCCTCCTCCTTTTCTCTCTCCTCCCCCCTCCCTCTCCCCTCTCCCCTCCCTCTCTCTGCGTGCCCACGGCCCAGCAGTAATTCTGTGTTTATCAACTCTTTATTATGGCCCCTCGCATCATCATTTACAATGGTAGCATCTGCTCATTGCCTAGCCCGAGCATGGGGCAAATTGCTTTTATAGGAAAAAAACAGCATCACATACACACGCACACACACACATGGCAGCAACTGTGCAGAAATCAAGACACCAGGCCCCGGCCTATTTACGACGGCTGTTAACTTTCCCGGCAGAATCCCACTCAAACACACAAACACTTCACTTCTTCTAACAGGATCATATGATTAGCTGGCCACCATCAGCGAATCAAAATGAGTCGCAAATCCAATGAGGGAGCCGTTTTGATTTTCCTTTCATTTTTTTAACATCTACCTGACGCCGCAGTGTGAAAAACAAATATCACATCTGGCCTCGCTGCCTTAATTTCTGCGTTTGGCTCGGCCCAATTTAGCCGCTAAAGCAATGTGGGGAGCAGTGGGGAAGCAGAAAATGGCAAGACATCCTATCTTTGTTGTTCGCATTTAACACATTAGCATTCCCTTATTGGGAGGTGGGTGAAGAGATGGCAAGGTGAATGTGTGGAGGAACTTAGAAGTGGGAAAGAGGGAAAAAAAAAATAACACGCAGCTTGTTAAGAGTGATCCTTCCAATTATGAAAAGCTCCTCATCTCCGTCCTGCAGGGATGTGAAATAGCAACTATGCCACAAACAGAAAGTGAAACTGGATTTTAAAAAAAGAGGCAAACAGGAGAAAATGCAAAGCCACCAACACCTGCTAAAAGCCCGAGCAATTATCGAACGCTATGAGGGCGAAAAATAGTGTTAGCATGTCTTTAACTGCAGTGTTAGTTCTGGTGTTACTTAAACTTAAGACCATATTGTTCCCTCCCCCTCGTTGTCTATATGATGGAGGATATTTTCACACCTTCACTCCTCCACTATCTGCCGTTTTTAGCTGCATTCACACTGTACAACATAGCTCTCTCTTTCTGAGGGGCGGCTGCAGGTTCACCTGAAAGAACGGCTTTAACTGCCAGGTTAGCTCAGCCCCACGGTTAACACCTTTAAGACTGATGCTTTGATGCTTCATATTTCAACTTTAAACTGCTTTACTCACTTGTGTTTTTATTGGGTCAGGAATTTAAATTTGACTTCATGTTTTATTGGAGTATTTTTTTATAATTGTCTTTTCAAGATTTAGACGGAGTCCTGACGAGATGCTGCATTCAAATTAATGCTAGTTTTTCAGGACTGCCAACCCTGCTTTTAACAGTTTTTTAAGAAAGCAGAAAAATTAGTAAAGCGCATAATGGACCATGGACAAAAACCTTCAGTTTGATGTTTGTGTCAATGTATCATGCATCCATCAGGTCAATACACTGTTTCCACCTGATTATTTCTTTGGTCAGTAGCTGGGTAACAGTCTGGGAAATGTTAAGTTTGCAGTTGGTTATAACTGATCACATCTGTATCTTAAGGGTGACCCCCTGTGTTTTCTGTCTTGGTCTATCTTTGAGCCTGAGTGTCATTAAGGTGGAGGAGTTTTAAAATAAAATCCAGTTAGTGTCTTTAGCAGGCGGCTGAAGAACTGGCCCTGATGGATGCAGCACCCCCCGGGTGCAAATGAAGCTGATGACAGTGCATTTGTGTAAAAACATCTGATCACCTACTTTTTTAAAGCTAAAATTAACAATAATATTCCATAAAATCTATACACAACATAACAATAACACAGACAAGGAATATAACAAGTGATTTATTCAGTGAGGTGTGTTCCAGTCGTTGTCTATTAATGGTCTACTAACACAATTTGAATGTAATGTAATGTAATCACATTAAAGGCACTCAATCAAATAAGTAATTTAATAAGAGACATGCAATCAAACTCTAATGTGTCAGCATGATTTATTCACAGGAGCTGTATGCAGCGTTACCACAGCTGAGCTCTAACAGTACCTGCTGCTGAAAGGCTTCTTTTTGTCCACAAGCCTTGTTTCTTCAGTATAAATATTAACTGTGCTTAATGCTTGTGTGTGTGTGTGTGTGTGTGTGTGTGTGTGTGTGTGTGTGTGTGTGTGTGTGTGTGTGTGTGTGTGAACTGCTTCTTTTTGCTGTGATATAAGCCGGATCTGTCAAAACAGATTGACGTGCTTGTTGCAGTCACTCAGCGTGACACACTGACATTCATCTTTTCTGGTGTTTATGAGTGTATATATATATGTGTGTGTGTGTGTGTGTGTGTGTGTGTGTGTGTGTGTGTGTGTGTGTGTGTGTGTGTGTGTGTGTGTGTGTGTGTGTGTGTGTGTGTGTACAGATGGTGGCTGGCAGTAGAAATGGGGGGTTGGGTAAAAGATCTTTGCCATTCATGATTACACACGCGCACACACAGACATCCCCAGCGGCTATGTTTCTCTGCTGAGGGATGCCGTCACCCATCAGGGTCCTTTGGATACACACAAACACACACATATACACACTCACTCACACACACACACATACAGCGGCCCTTCCAGGAGGCTGAGGGGTAACTGTTATTATATGATGATCAGATGCAGCACATCACAATAAAGGCTGTGCCGTAGCTTTAAATGTAAATCCCAAACAAAGTGACGGATAGATTCTCTGCTCCATCCTGTACCGTGTGACCAGAGCTCAGTTTAATGTCCAAATATAGTGCCCAAATAAACCTGCACTGGATTTACACTGCAGCTATAAAGTGCCGTGACCTCTCCATGTGATATACAGCTGGATTGTCTCATGGCCTGCCTGTATCATATTCATAAAGGAAATGATTGAAGAGTGTATATTTTCATATGGAGGCTCACCTTTACAGCAGGAGGCTCTGTGTTGTGGATATTAGGTTTGGGAGTCCCCCCAGTTGTAAGAAGTGTCTCTGCTGGGACTCAGCTCATTCTCTGTGTGTCTCTATAAACTGAGGGAAAAGAGAGGAGGAGGAGGAGGAGGAGGAGGAGGAGGAGGAGGAGAGCGACGTGGTTATGCACAGGAAGGGAAATGTATGCTAAATTATTGCATGTCAAATTGACTTTCAGAGAGGACAGGTTTCCGCTTAAAGGAGCCTCCTGAAGCTTTAAGAGAAGCAGTCTGACTGAAAGGAGACCCGTGACTGCTGCGGAACATCTGCAGACCTCATGTGAAGGGTTCTGCTGGGTTTGAGCTGACCTGCTATGAGATGGTCATCACTTTTTGAGATGTTAGTGTAAAAATCTGCTGGACAGATTTTCTTCAGATTCATACTTAAGTCATTTAGAGCAGCACTGGGAGTCACACTGTGTGTGTGTTTTTTTTTTTTTTTTTTTTTTTACCTTTATCAAGACCTTGCTACAAGGAAAAAAGAAATGACTGTTTTCAACAGGACAATGCTGCAGTTCACAATTGGCATCATCCTGCATGTTCCCCTGATCTAGATCACTCTGAGAACATCTGGGGATGGATGGAGAAGGAAGTTTACAGAAATGGACATCAGTTCTAGACAGTGGATGATCCTCCATGAAGACATCTTCACCACTTGAAGCAACATTTCCACAGCCTCCCAGAAACACTTGCATCAAGCATGGAGTGATCAACAAGAATGGAGGATCTCCTCATCCCTGAGATCTTTCTTAATTCTTTGATTTATATTTTAGGGATTTTCAGATTTTTTCTTTCTTTTTTGCCTCATTATTTCCTCTTTTGCATCTTTAAACTACTTAGAGCCTTTTTAAAGCTATAGTCTACGATTTGGAAGCTTTGTACATCTTAATAATACCAGTTATAGGGCTGTAATGGTCCTATGGTCCAATCTACACAATATAACGACCAAAAAAACAAAAAAATAAATAAATTCAGTATATGCGCTGCAAAGCTGCATATTAGTTGCCCTCTGCGTGGTTTGGATAGGTATGTGAGTCCTTCCAATCCATCTCCCTTGCTTCGCACCGTCATGCCCATGGTCCCACCTCGGTCCTTCCCCACTACCCCTCTAACGTCAGCTAGCTGCTCAGCTACCGAAGCATCATAGATCCAGAGATGACCGACTGACTCTGAGACAGCTGAGTTTCTGTTGAACAGTGTAACACTCAGTTTGACCTTTCAGGTGAAAAAATGATCACTTTCTCTAATTTTCTCAGGCGGCCATGGATCCAACACAATCACAAACATTTCTCCCCCACGCCACAGTGCCTCACCACCACAACAAGTGCCTTGCTGCATCCACAAAAGAAATAAGTGTGATCTTACTGCCTGTTCATTCAGCTCTTGGATTTTGGTGCACTCACTGCTCAGCAGATAGCTTGATGAGAAACCCGAACTGATCTGACCTGCTCACATTTACCGTCTCCTTTCCTCCTGCTTGATTTGACACAGCTGAGTAATTAACATGCACACGAACCAGCTGACAGGACGGGCGCGCTCGCCGCAACAGTTTCACATAGGGCTAAACACAAACTAATTAGCTTTAACAGTGGATACTACTACTCCCACTGTAGCCAAACTCATGCCAAACTACTTAAAAACCCACCGAGACTGCTCCAGGGTGGATACAGGTGCCTACCTGCTCTGGTGAGTGCTTCCTTAAAAAACACAGAAATCTTAGACAGAGTTTGGCTGTGTGTTGTGTGCGTCGCGGGGAAACTGAGGCTGCGCTTCAAGTATCAGCTGGCAAACAGCTGTTCGCTGCAACAGGTAATGACTTTGTTTCCCACAGTGGGAGATGTCAGCTGAATAACTCTGGTTAGTCTGTGCCTAAACTGGCTAATGACTGAACGCTGCTGGTCGGAACGGGTCGGCTCTGTCAATAGATTTTAGCATAAGTTAGCCACACATCTTTAGCATTGTAAACTGAGCTGGTGAAGACACGCAGAGAAAGGTAAAGCCTCGCCCACAGTCGGCTCTGCTCTGATCAGCTGGCAGTGGCAATGCCAGACCTGCTTCGCCGGCTGATTCATGGTTTTGATCGCTCCGGTCCAATTGAAAAAGCTACCACTGTGTGTTACAAGGAGGATAACTGTCTTGTTTGTTACATTTTCTGCCAGCCGGCTTCTTGCTCTTTCGGAGGGGGTGTGTTGTTAGGAGGCGAAGAAGGGCCATACGAGCTGGGGGGCGGGATCTTGGAACACGGAGGGGAGGGGTGAGTGAGGCTGCGTTTTTCAAATGTGTCTCATCAGCCAAACTGGGTTTCAGATTGTAGACCATAGCTTTAATATACAGCAGTGCAATATGTAAGTTATTGCAATCTTTCAACTGCTCTTGAGACTTTTATCAGGTGTAAAGACTGACATAGTCTCTGTGATGTCACCATTTAGTATAAAAAGTACAGTAAGTGACCCAAACTAAACAACACAGACTGTAAAACCACCTGTGTGTTCACATATCCTGTTTAACAACTAGTGTATTTTAGTAAGAAGACCACTGTCAACTCTCCTCTTCTCTCTACTCCACAAACATCACAAGTCCACCAGTGATGTCATCAACATCAGAAGATCCCTCTGTTCTACCTCTTAGTACTGCACGGGTCCAGATGGTGGACAAATTATCACATCTCCTTCTGCTCAATCAAACCATTGTTGTGTTCAGGGTCAGTACTTTTGGTCACAAACGCACACACACACACGGAAACACAAACACAAACACACACATACACAAAAGGTGGGAAGTTCAATCCACACACCATCACACTGAGACACAGACCTTGTTCCTTGTTTAGAACAGAATCCTCTAACTTGTGTATAGGTGTGTGTGTGTGTGTGTGTGTGTGTGTGTGTGTGTGTGTGTGTGTGTGTGTGTGTGTGTGTGTGTGTGTGTGTGTGTGTGTGTGTGTGCTGGGGGGGAAGCTGACAGTGTTTCCCTTGTGGGCTGTAGACAACAAACAAGGTCCCTGGTGGATTTTGCTGGGAGAGGGTACGACACACAAACATACACACAATTTTACACACAATGAAGATAGAACACACACACACACACACACACACACACACACACACACACACACACACACACACACACACACACACACACACACACACACACACACACACACACACACACACACACACAACTCTCAGATGTCCTAGCTGCTTCATGGCAGCCACGGCCATCTGGTTTATGTAACCAACTCTTGCTGTGTATGTTTGACCTATCTGTGTGTGTGTGTGTGTGTGTGTGTGTGTGTGTGTGTGTGTGTGTGTGTGTGTGTGTGTGTGTGTGTGTGTGTGTGTGTGAGTGAGTGCTCAGCAGAGGGGTGAAGGATTTGGATGTACATTTGACCTCCAGATTCTTTATTGCGCTGCCACAACCACACGCACTGCAGCCTCGAGGGAGTGTCCTTGTACGTCTTCATCTCAGACAGACCGCGGAGGGAGGACGAGGAGGAAAGAGAGTGAGAGAAACCAAAAGTGACTGAGGAGGGGAGTCTACAGCAAGTCACACACACACACATGCACAAACAGACACACATTCTTGGGGACAAAATTAATAAGCAGAGAGGATGAGACTCGGAGGTGACCTGGCTGAGCTCAGGGTGAATCATAAACCATCCCTGTGTTTTATTAAAATGCCAGCATCCTCCCATTAAATCTCCCAAACGCCATCCAAAGTTCTCACTGTTCACACTGCACATGAGTGTGTGTCTGAGTGTGTGTAGAGAGGCCAGAGTGAAGGGGCATGAGCCCTCGGATAAAGACTTTAATCACCATCACTGAGTGTGTTAGCAGGCATGTGTGAAACCTGAACAGGTTCATTTTTAAATTTAGAGGCTCTTTGAAGATTGTGTTGGTGTTTTTTTTTATTGCAGAGTTTATTTTTTTCAAGATTCCAATAGTAGAAATTTGGTATTATTTAAAAGAAAAAAAAAAATGAAACAAATAAAAAACTAAGCGTTCTTTTTCATAACCAGTTGTTATCAGAAAACGTGAAGTCCAACCTCCCTGTGCAGTCTTCCCCCTCAGCTGGGCCTGTTGTTGCTTCCTCATCATCCTGTATTATTACTTTGTCTGTTTGCAGCTCATACCTCACATTAGACTTGTGATTTTTGAACTGCTTTTGATCTGTGTGGCCTCCTTCCTTGCTGCGGGTAAGCCAGGTGATTACTCCAGCAACAGAAAAATATTTAACATGTCCACAGCTCTGACTGGTGCCAGCCTGTCACTGCCACCACGATGGGCTGGAGAACAATGGGTGAAGACACAGCTGTAAGTATGATGAAGATGAAGTATGATGCTTTGGTTGGAGCCATGTTTGTTCTGCTGAAGTCGTGCCTGAAACTCCTGAAAGAATGTAAGAAAACTCTGATACCCTGGACCCAATCATCTAATTCCAGTAGCTGAAATGATCATCCCTCTCAGTATCTCCAGCCTTCAATACAACTAACAGAGGATGACTTTGATCTTGACCCATCTTCTACTCTAAACCACTTCACACAGCATGACCACAGGGGAAACAAAACCACAAACTGGACCTTAAAGGTGCAGTATGTAGACATTAAAATGTGTTAATCTGTTACTAAAACATCCCATCACTTAGTGACTTTGCAGATCAAAGGGGATCCTGAAGATGGCCTAACTCATACTGATCCTTGTGTTGATGGGCGTTGATGCTGAGGGACATGTCTCACAGCTGGAGAAACAACAGGCAGAAAGCTCCATGAAGCCACATCACCCTCTGATAGATCATGTTCTGTTTGACAGAGCTAGCCTTCAACAATGAAGCACCAATCCACCTCTGACTGTCAGAGAGAAAAGAAAACTCTCAGACGGAGAAACAACATTTGTTAGACTGTGCCATCAACAATAAACAATGACGTTTACAACCAATAAACATTACTGAATGGTTACTGAATGGTACGTTGCACCTTTACCTTTGGAGCAGAAAACAGCCAACTTCAACGTCGTCCTTCAGACCCAATTTTTTCATTGATGACTCCCAGCTCTGAAACTCTGCACCCATGTTTACTCACCTTTTAGTCGTTGTCTTTCCCAGTTTCTCTTCATTTCTTCCTGATCTTTTTGGACCAAAATCTGATGATTTACACTCATGTTTGTGATTCTCCATCATGAAATACTCTCAATACGGATACTTTCGCTCAAAATATCAAAAATACACTCCCTTCTACTTATTTCTCTTCTTCTTCTTGTTCAATAACAACAACAAAAAACAAGGAAAACTACAACTGCTGTTTTCTTCTTCTACTACTGTAAAATCTACCTCTGTCCTTCTCTGTCTGACTTCCAGGTAGATTTCAGGACCAACAGCCAGGTTGTTAATGAAGACCACGTTTCGCTCTTCTTCTGTTCCTTAAAACAAACATGGTCGTTTGCTGTTAGCCTCTGTGAACAGGACCCACAGTAATGCAAATATAAAAGGCTTTTTTCTAACTCAATAAAAAGAAAACAAACATTTCGTGGAGATATTTTTTTCTTTTATTTTAAGAACCCTCAGACGCTCATATCAAATTTCCAATGTTTCTCTTCTGACCAGGTCTGACCAGGTCTGACCAGGTCTGACCAGGTCTGACCAGGTCTGACCAGACGACTCACTGTCACAGGGAACTCTATCGTGCCGAGGCCTCCAATATGCCATTTCCAACCCCTGTGATCAGGTGGACTGTTACACCAATGCTATCCATGCACCCAGCATCTGATGAGGTCTAAAAAGGGATCCTGTCCTTGGACCTTAGTGACAGGACATACTGAGCAAACTTCTCCTTAAAACACAACCTTTAGAAAAGGGTCCGCATCGGAAAAAGAGCTCCTCTGGGTTTCTGAAATCAGGATTACATCTGATCAACACTCTGAATACTGAAGTCCATAGACACAACTGTGGTCTTTATCAAGACATAAGAAGCAGATCTTCTAAATCCTGCAAGATGGGGCCTCCATGGCAGAGACTTGGTAGTCCAGATACCTGCCTGGTTGATTAAACTGAGTTTAAGAAGTCCTCACATTGAGCTTGTTGCCATGTTTGTAACTATTTTCCTGTAACCTTCACCCACAACCCTGTGGTCTACTTCTCACTGGCTCACATGTCCATATTGGTGTAAAGGGGTCAGCATGGACACCATGACCAGTCTGCTAACTGCAGACTCTAACGCCACAAACCGTTAAGAACTCTGAACTCTAAAACCTTAGATCCAAACTGGCTTCTTGATCAGATAACACAGGCCAGCCTTAAAGGGCAACTCCTTTTTTTTGACACCTGGACCTTATTTATAGGTGTGTGCATGCTCATATACTCACTCAGAATAACACCGTGCAGCTCGGTGTCCTTCAGAAGTTATTTAGATCCAACTGATTTTAGCCACACTTAGCGGGGGCCAAGGCAAGGGAGCTTCAGCGCGGGACATGATCTCTGCAAAATCGCTCATATCGGCTATATCTTTTCATCCATCGCTACCCATCGTTATCACAAACACACGCCTCATTTGCCATAGGCGAACACTGTCCATAAGCACACCACCAGTTCACAGTGAGTCGTGGACGCGCTCCTGTTTGTTGTTCTCGATCCAGCTCTTCGTCTCTCTCCCTGCATCCTTCTTTCATGGAGCTCCTCGTCCGTGTACTCGGGCTCAAACCAGTAAGGACAAACGTCAAACGTTTGTTTACCAGGTCAGCTCTGGGTCAGCTGACCCACCTGAAGACGGTAGACGAGCAGACTTTATGATAACACTGGCGATGAATGAAAAAAATATAGCCGAAACGAGCAATTTTGCAGAGATAATGTCCTGCGCTGAAGCTCCCTTGCCGTGGCCCCCGCTAAGTGCGGCTAAAATCAGTTGGATCTAAATAACTTCTGAAGGACTCCGAGCTGCACAATGTTTGTCTGAGTGAGTATATGAGCATGCACACACCTATAAATAAGGTCCAGGTGTCAAAAAAACGGAGTTGCCCTTTGAGCCTGGTTTATATTTCTGTGTTGGAGTGATGGCCGAGTTCTATGCAGCCTTTTTCTGATGCAGAAACCTTTGTTTTGTTTAATTCACATGATTTATTCAGTTCATTAATACTAGAAGCAACAGAAAAGTGTCTCGTTTGTTTTGAGGGAGGAGCTTTAGGGATTCCTCAGTAATGACATAATATTGGCTTCAGTATAACGGCTAACAGTTCATCCCCTCACTGTTGATTCTCTCTTTTTTTTTTCTTTATTTTCTTCATGGCCCACCTTCAGGTCAACCACAGGGCCAGGTCCTGTAACATGACCATCTCTTTTCCACGTTAGAGTATCTGTCTGAAAACAAAGCCTGACATCCCCCACTGAAGAAGCTTTTGACCTAGATGCTGTGAAACTTTGTCTCGCAAGTTAATCAGAAATGTGGCCTTCCTGCATGCCAGTAGAGAAGGGGATATATCCATCCAGGCATTAGCATCAGAAAGGAAGAATCGGTGGAAATGAGAGGAGAGGAGAGATTGTTTGGCTGCCATCTTAACAGAGTGTGCCTAGCCAAGCCCGGCCAGGAGAAAATATAAACCCCCGAGAATAAGGCTTATTTTGACTGGTGGCCAGTTAGGGGATAAGACTCTGCAAGGGAGGTGTGTTTGTCTGTGTGTGTGTGTGTATGTGTGTGTGTGTGTGTGTGTGTGTGTGTGTGTGTGTGTGTGTGTGAATCACTGAGCATGCCTGCCATAAAAGTAGCCAGCCGGTTTACGTCTCCACGTCTCAGGTGTATATGTGTGCCCAAATCTGCATCTAAAGCCTTCTCCTCCTCCTCCTCCTCCTCCTCCATTTCCATAAGGATAAATGTCATTAGCCAGGCAGCTAGTGGCAAACGCTACTTTTACTCAGCGTGAGTGTGAGGGGTGACTTTGTCCCCGAGAGACTGAGAGAGAGAGGTCTGATACATGGACCAGACACAAATCCTCTTAGCCCGAAGAAGAAGAAGGAAAAAAAAAAAACGGGCTTTTGGGTGGCAGCTTAAATCGGCCATTGTGGCTCTACTTTAAAACTTCTTCTGATGCCTTTCCGCCTGCTGCTAATGTAAATAAATGAGCCCCAGGAGGAAACTGAGGAGGAAGTGAGGGCAGAAGGTAGATGGAGGATCATATTCCTCACTAACTGGCCTGACAGGCTGCAGCACCTTTAAGAGCCAGTGGCTGGGTTGGTGGGCGTCCTTTGTGTGTCTCAGAAAGGAAAGACATGTCAGGAAATCCTCCAAAAGAAAGACTTTTTTCCTTAAAGTTCAATATTTACACTTGGGATTTAAGGCATTTTTTTGCATTAATTTTATGAAAATCCAAATCTGCAGTTGTGGCAAGGAACTCAATGCCATCTCCACTTCAGTGAAGGACAAATCTGAGCTCTCTTTAGCTGGTGAGCCTGTCCT
This sequence comes from Halichoeres trimaculatus, assembly GCF_033239565.1. Classification (NCBI taxonomy): domain Eukaryota; kingdom Metazoa; phylum Chordata; class Actinopteri; order Labriformes; family Labridae; genus Halichoeres; species Halichoeres trimaculatus. Next base: position 3,141,594 of record NW_027437186.1, read on the forward strand.
TCAATACTCCAATAGTACAATTTCCACTGCACTAGTGTCTGTGCACCACAGCCCCACCATGACGTATGCCCTGAATCATATGCTCCTTATTGTGGTGAGAGGCACTGGTTGGGTACGTCGGTCGGCAACGCCACCCAGAGGAATTTTATCCCTGGGAGATTCTAACCATTAAATTGCATCCTAGCTTAGTCAAAGCATGGGACCAGAGACAGAAAAATCTAAGTCTATTTTATGATGAATATTTAAAATGAAAAATATAATGAGCCATAAACCCCAAATAAAGCAAAACTTAAAGATGGTATGAGGGGTATCTGTTTTAAATAGACCACAGCGCCACCTTTTGGTATGGAGTCTACACACACTGTCATGAAAATGTGACTTTTAACAAGGCAGGTGTTTTTTGTTTTGTTTTGTTTTGTTTGTTTGTTTTTAATGAATGGAGATCAGATCTTCTTTTCTTTGTTCAAGACAATTTTTTTTCCAGATACAATGTGACGGTAAAAATTGATATTTATCATCCGTTACAGAGCATTGTTGTTTGAGATGCAACAATGAACAAACTCTGTCAGTTTGTTTTGTAGTTCAGTCGCTGGTTATATGTAGCGCTACTGACAGCCCAGTGCTGTGAGACGTGTCCTTAATGTCCAACGTTAGTGAATCCTGGTTATGTCCTGCTAGTCATCTACCAAGCAGAGCTAACGTATCCTCAATCTTCATTTTATTGATAGACTCTCAAGTTTGAACAGACCACTGCAGAATAACTGCTGACTGTGGGTTGGCATCAACCCTAACTAACCCTAACACTAACCCTAGGGTTAGTTAGGGTTAGTGGTTAGGGTTAGGGAAGGGTTAGGGTAAGTAAGGGTTAGGGTGGTGGGTTTGGGTTAGGGTTAGTTAGTTTGTTAGGGTGGTGGGTTAGGATTAGGGTTAGGTAAGGGTTAGGGTAAGTTAGGGTTAGGCTTAGTTAGGGTAAGTGGTCAGAGTTAGAGGTTCGGGTTAGGTTAGGGTAGGGTTAGGCTTAGGTTAGGGTAAGTGGTTAGGGTTAGGGTTAGGGTTAGTGGATAGGGTTAGTTTAGGGTTAGGGTAAGTTAGGGTTAGGGTTAGTTAGGCTAAGGGGTTAGGGTCAGGGTTAGGTAAGGGTTAGTGGTAAGGGTTAGGGTAAGGTTAGGGTTAGTTAGGCTAAAGGGTTATGGTCAGGGTTATGTTAGGTTAGGGTTAGTGGTTGGTTCGGGTTAGTTTGGTTTAGGGTAGTGGGTTAGGGTTAGGGTAAGGGTTATGGTAAGTTAGGGTTAGGCTTAGTTTGGTTTAGGGTTAAGGTTAGGGTCAGGGTAGGTTAGGGTTAGGCTTTGTTTGGGTTAGGGTTAAGGTTAGGGTTAGCTCATGTTTTAGCCTTTTAAGTTGTTGTTGTTATAGTCTTTAGCCTGTGCTCTATCTCTCTCCTGTGTAGCCTGCTCCTGCTCTTCTGTTCTTTCTTCTGTCTGACCGTTAGGTCTCATAGTCCACCATCACTACAAAATTAATCCATGACATTGCCTCTATTAGACAAAAACACAGAAATATCCTCTTTCTACACTCTGTACTACTCTTTACAACAGTGGGCAATGGTGCTCATGGGATGCGGAGTCACTGCCATCAAACGGATCATCCTCTCAGAGCCATTAAAAGAAGTTGAAACAGATAAAAGAGAAAGGAATTTATACACGTTTCTGTGATTACAGAGTATCTGTAAGACCTTTTATAATCAGACTTGCCTGTATGTGCAGGATTGTCCTTCACTGTGACCCAACTGCATCATATGTTCCTATATTACGTTTACATTCTCCTTTTAGTACAACCTTTACATAAACAGTCCAATCACAGCCGCAGTCAGCACAAGCGTAGCTGGAGGGCCTGCATCAGTGAACACACAGACAGAGACCATCATGTTCTATAATCATACCATTGTACCATATTCATATTACAGGCACATACACTGATCCACGATGATCAACCACATGCCGCAGACAGGGAGGGAGAATCAATGAGCTTAATAGGAAGTGACATAAAACAATACCAGATGGCCAATCAGTCCTCAAATATTGGATGTTACTGTGGGAACCCTGCAGGACAATGCTTTTTTCATTTCTACAGTAATTCAGCCTCTGCTGGTTTACAAAGCCTCTACACAACAACCCAGAACTTTTTTTAATAAGTCCACCCCTGTGAAGTGTTGTCTCTTTGTCATTTTAGCAGATTTATTTGCATTCATTTTCACAACCCAGCTCAAAAGACATTACAATAAAAAGAGAAGGGGAATACACGGTTCAGCTACAAAATGGAAGGTTAACTATCAAATATCTTCCAATTGACCAATGGCTAAGTCCCGCCCACAACTGCAAGGAGACAATCACGGTGCATACAGCCTCGTCCAATACACTTGGACATTCTCTGCCTGTACATCCATTGGAATACAATTGAGAAAGTCAGTTTTTACTTGGTTTTATATGGTTTTTCTGAGATTTTAAGTTTAAAATTGGTCAAACAGTGTTCATAAGGTACATGCAACTCCATCACAACGTATCTTGAGAAGCTGGGTGGTGGGATATACTTTTTTGTTACCCTTTCCTAAGCCACATCTCAACAGAGAAAAGTGTCTTCTTTGGATTAAGTTTTGCGGTAGAGTAACCTTGACCCTAACCCTAACCTCAACATCAGCTCTGTGTGAATCAAATGAAGAAGGATGTCTCCATCTGTTCTAAGGTAAACTGACATCGTATTTGAGGCAGCAGATTGCAACTTTGTTGTAAAGAAATATAAAGTTTTCTTTAACACTATAACCACCACTGCAGTCTGACAGACACTGAGGGGTTTTCTCTAACACTAGCTAAAGTTAGCCTAATGTTAGCTCCTATCGGCGTTGTTCATCATGTCTCTTTGTTTGTTGGGAGTTCATTGGCCTGTTTTGTTCTAGTTTTTGTTCTTTGATGACCGTACATCATTGTTAGCCGTTGTCCAAAGGGCCCTAGTTAAACTAACGTTAGCTTCTGGAGCTTAGCTTCATTAGATTATTTGTAATAGCCGAGATAACAAAGGTTGTCAAACGTTGTGCTGAATGATTCAGTGTAAATCCTGTAGCTCCAAACTAACAGAGACACACTCTTGGTAAAGATGGTAAAAAGGACGTTAATAAATTGTAAATTTTGGCTTTTAACAGAGACTTTTTAATTGACCTTCTCAACAATAAAATGATTCATATATCCCTTCAATCTGGACTTTAGAGCCTTTTGGTGACTTCTAAATGATATTTGAGTCCAAAAATCATCACTAGCATCCTGTGAAATGTCTCCTACCATGCTGCCTGCTGTAGCGCCTTTTACTAGATTTTCATTGTATGTCTAAGTGAGTGGAGGGGGTGTGGCTTAGCCCTAGGTCAATTACGTTCCAGTTTCCTCTTGATGCTAACTGTGGAATCTAAGTTAACCAGGGTAACTCCTCCATGTCTGTGCTGGTTCAGGGACATCGTACTGACTGTTAATTAATGTCTCCTCCTTAAGAGGAGTGTTCTGTCATGGGATGCGATGGCTCCACCTGTTGGTCTTTCAGAAATGGAACACAGGAAGTACACCATCAAAAGGAACCAGCAAGAGGAAACTCTATAAATGGGTCAAGGAGTTGAGCGTCCTTTCTTTCAATCGTTGGCAGAGTTCACATCTCCTCAAGAAGCTCCACTGCAAAACTGACTTGTACGCACCAAGAAAGCAACAGCTGTAAGTTTGTGTAGCTATACTGTGGCAGTCCTTGAGTTTTTGTTCAGTATTATTTTGAGAATTTGGACTTGCTTGTTTAGCATTTAGTATAGTTTGTCTTGGTGCTTAGCTTGCTACTAATCTATTGTTGTGTCAGGCTTGGTAGCTTGGCATAGCCTAGCATTTAGCTTAGCATGTAGCTAAATAGTACCTATAGGCTAGTGAGTATTAATTTAGCTATTAGCTTGGCTGTCAGCAAGTACCTTAGCCATTAGCTTAGCCATTAGCTTAGCTCTTAGCACAATTAGCATAATATTATTTTGAAATACTAATGGACATTGAGAACTTAGGTTAGCATCATGCTAATGCTTGCTTTATTTTTCCCTTTGTTGTAGTTTTCACTCTCAATTGAGTTATGATGATTAAACCAAGTTCAACTAAGACCTGACTCATTATCATTGAATTGGAGTTTGGCTTGCTGTCAATCTACGTACACTCACACACGTAGGAAGGACAGTTACAAGGAGCACTTACAAAAAAAAAAAAAAAAACACAAATCTGTTTTGATAATGTAAAAGAGGATCACATCTATCTGATGATGTCCGTGTTCAGAAGTTTCATGGAACTGTCCATTTCCTGTTTCCAACAGGAGGAAAACTATTTGATATTCCTTTAAGATGATCCACCGGGGAAAAGACAGTATCAATCCTGTAAAGCCTGACCAATCAAAAATAGCTGCAAAATTCAGAATTTTTCTTAACCAGAGATATTTAAAAACATTTTTCAACAAAATCTGCAAAACAAAAATGTTGCTATATCTTCTTGTTTTCATATATTGTTTGTATTATGATTAATAAATTGGGCCGTTTTTTTTTTTCAACTTTTTCAGTAAATAAGAGGTATGGAATTGATATGGCAGAGTATCATGATACTCTGATGTTATTCTTTAACTTCTTGAAAAATGATCGATGATTTTCCTGAAAAAGGAGTGTCTGGGTGATTTTACGAGAACAGACCTTTTGATAAAGGCCACGATATAGCTTCAGCTTCCTGTAGTAGAAAGATCATCTTCAAGGTGGTGGAATACTTTTCTCTATGTTATTATTTTCCTCATTAGACAGTGTTGCATTTTCATCTTCATTGGATTTATTAGTGGGGTTCACTGTGCCGCGCTGCTATGCTCATTACACAGGTGACGCGGCTATTAGTATCTTGCTAACACACTACTTAACAAGAAGGGCACAGCAGGCAGCGGAAACACAAACAGGATCAGGCTTTATTGATCCGACCCGTATCAGACTCTACTGATCCACACCAGACCACTTGGTGGAAATGGGGCTAAGAAGAGCAACAAAGGAATGGCCGTTTATCTTATTGATGCTCTTTTCTTTGCACTTGTCGCTCATACCAAGTCTTTAATTTCAGTTTTAGCATGTTTGACCCACTGGAGCTTTAGGTCAAACCAAATTATCCATCGTTAAACCAAATCATTTCACATGACAATGAGGGGACACTAGGTGTGGGCCAAGCAGCAGTCTCTGCTGTTCAAACAAATAACACCATTATTAACTCACTAGCTGCCATCCATTTCCAGAGCATCTTGAACCATCTTTCAAGACCCAAATAATATTGTTTTCTATGACTATAAACACCAAAATTACTCAAGAAGAGTGGACTCTCTTCTTTTATGTCTCTCTTCCTGTTTTCACTCCAAAAAACTGACGATACAAACTTTTTTAGATCGCGCTCATCTCGGATGCTCTGTCCTTTGATAATCTCCATGATCTCCGTCGCCTTTCTCAGGATCGCACCTCTCTTTCTCTCTGAACTACGATGACACATCCTCACTTGGAGTGTGAGTTGCCTGAACTTTTCTGACTTGCAGCATCTCGCTATGTCTCTGTCATCTCACATCTCCTCCTCATTTCCATGTTGATCTCTCAGCCAAAGAGCGCACTGCTCTCACCCACAGTAGTTTACGAGCAGGATTTTGATTTGACAAGCTCCACAAGACCCCACCCCCCACCTGCTAAAGAAACGTAATTTACTTCTAAAGCTGCAGTGAATGGTTGTGATTAAATTGACATCTATAGGTGTCAAAGGCAGCAAATTAGTTAATCTAGTGCCATCCAACTCCTTGTGACTGTGAGGGAATAGAAGAGTAGGCAATTTTCCACGCTGAGCATGTACACATCATTGCAAGGTTATATATCGAAAAATAAATATGTTAAATTGTTTTTTTTTTATATTTCATTAGTAAACAAATTGATATTCTCTACCACATAAGCACAAGAAAGTACCGATAATTGGTACCATAGAGTACCAGTACCAATTGCCAGGTACGGGCTCTGGTACCGTATTGTTTCAGGTGTGAAAGGTACCCATCCCTACATCTGGGACATCATGTCTCACTCCATCAACCAACGCTACATTGCACCACAGACTGTCCAGGAGTTGGCAACTTAAGTCCAGGTCTGGGAGGAGATCCGTAAGGAGACCATCTGCCACCTCATCAGGAGCATGCCCAGGCGTTGTAGGGAGGTCATACAGGCACGTGGAGGCCACACACACTACTCAGCCTCATTTTGACTTGTTTTAAGGACATTGCATTAAAGTTGGATCATAGTGTGTTTTTACACTTTAACTTTGAGTGTGACTCCAAATTCAGACCTTCATGGGTTAAAAAATTTGATTTCCATTGATAATTTTTGTGTGATTTTGTTGTCAGCACATTCAACTATGTAAAGAACAAAGTATTTAATTAAAAAATTTCATTCATTCAGATCCAGGATGTGTTATTTTAGTGTTCCCTTTATTTTTTTGAGCAATGTATTAAAAATACGCAAACAGTCATTGGTGAGTCATCATTTTTAATACAGCACTGGGTCCTTTGTTGGGCCTCAGGTAACTACCAGTGACTTCACCAAGAATTATCTATTTTTTTTTACACAACCAATGGTGACGACAAGAAGCTGATATCAGTGTTTACAGGTCAGATTGGTTAGGTCATACTATGAGTCATTTTGTCATTTTTCACACTCTAAACAATCTGTAGTGATGTGATTTTTATTATTCTTGTAGGACTTGTCAAACCTTTGCCTTTTTTGTCTCTCAACTTTTCCGCAGCCAGAACTCAGCCACCTGACACTGTGCTCTGAAGTGCAGCCCAGCTCTCAAACCCTTCATCCAGTGCAGTGCAGCCTATCAGGGCTCAGAGTTGAAACACACAATGGAAAGTGAAGAAGACGACACAAGAGAAGAGCTGTGAGACAGTTGGAGTTTGTGGCATTGTACTTTCGACTTGTGACTGCCTCTGAACAGCCAAAGTTTGCGGCTAAAGATGTTTTATAAATGTTTGCGAGACGATCCCTCCTCAACTGTCAGGGTTGTCAGACTTACATTTGCTTTCTGCAAATTCTCTTTTGTTCCCCGTCATGCACCGGCAGCAAGCCACTGGAAATGAGTGGGGGATTCATTGCCCTTTTAGAAATTCTGACAAACAACTACTCAACCTTACAGGGGAGGCTGGCTACGGCCTGTTGAGTAAAGCAACTTCATTGCTATTATAATGGGCCCGCCATTCATTCCGAGCTGGGTCTGTTTGCTTGCTGCTATCTTTCTCTCTGTCAGTCGCTCTCTCTCAGCCCCCTCATGTCAGTGAGGTTCACATCATCCTCGTTAAGCGTTTGTCTCCAGTCTAACTCACAGATGATTATTCATTTAGCCGCTTTAGACAGCTCCCGTCAGCCACAAGGACTCCGCTCATCCACCAAGGGACAAATCAACTCTCAGTTTTTCCTCCTCCCTCTCCTCCTCCTCCTCCTCAGTTCTTCCTCTACTTCCCATCTCTCTTCTGGGCTATTACATCGAGTGTTATGTTTACTATAACCCGCATGCTTGTTAATTATAAATCACCCGGCCCTCTTACGTTCTATTAATTGGTTCCCTCCTCTCTCGGTCTACGCAGAAGCAGCGGCAAATAAATTCAGGTACAGTACGGCTTCATTAAGTGGCACTCTCATGACAGATCTTGACACACGACAGAAACAATAAAACAAGTGGGGGGGGGGGGGTCCTCAACAATTTCAGACAGGAGTGGAATCAAATGCTCTGACTTTACTAAGCATTAGCTTTTGGCTAGCACACATATTATAAGTCAATTATTTCCTGTGGTGGTAAATGAGTGAATTGACAGACATTATATACTCCTTAGTTCTTGATTCACGCTGGGATACGAGCAGAGGCGTGTCCACACACCAGCACAAAGAGAAAGAAATCAACTCCGAGTTGGAGCTGCTGAGGCTCTGCTCATGGAGCTGAAATAACTGGGTACAGTATCACGCCAGAGAGCTCCATTAGAGATAATTGGATGGATTTCATATTAATATATGCTCTGTCATTTAGCATTGCACACAGGCTTAACCTCTGCATGGGATTTCATCCCCTGCCAATTCCTGCAATCATACACTTCACACTGATCATAATGATTGGAATACTTTCCTCCAGAGCAGGTTTGATCTCCTGGAATAAAATGAGGAAGTAGTGTATGATCAGTCATGTTTTACTTTGGGGGCAGGCTGTGGCTCTCAATCTGAAAGTCCAGAGTTCAAGACCAGCGCCTGCAGTCACATGCTGAGGTGACTTTGGACGAGACACTGAAACCCCAGACCTTTTCTGCTGTTGTTCAGGGGTGTGTGGATGTGTATGAGGGAGACGTCCCGAATTTAAGAAACTTTTCAAAAACTATAAGTGGGACAACTTATATTTAGGAGGTTTCCTTTTCTTTATTCCTACAGGTTCATTTTGATGAATTGTGGTAGATATTTGAACAACACTGTTATGATACTGTCAGATTAAAATAACATAATCTTTATTTATTGCAAACACATCAAATTGTAGAATCTTAACCATGGACTATGGAAAAAAGGTGGATGACATGAAGCCAAAAACATTGAACTGAATCAAACAAAGTAACAGCCTTGGTTTATCTCAGCCGTTTCTAATGAGGTGTTTTGAAGCCTAACAGGTCTACTCATGGGAATTTCTGACCCAAGCTAACCTTTGTTCACCTGGCAGCACATGGAGCGTGGAGTTGAGTTGGACTTTTTGTCCACAGTCAAACAGATACGACATGCGTCAGCTCAGCCGTAACTCTCGTAATGCAAATTCATGGTTTTATATGATAGTTGAAATGTATTTGTTACAACAAAGAGAACAGAAAAGTATGAAACAAGAGGCTATTACTAAAATAGTGGTAGGACTCAATTTAATAATAATAATAATTTAAAAAAAAAATCAAAATTGCCCACTGAACTTTGAATTGCACAGCTCCACATTGCATCTTGTTTTTTGTGTTTTAGCTATTATTATTATTATTATTATTATTATTATTATTATTATTATTATTATTGTAAAACTTTTCTTTGATTTTCTATATTTTTGTAATTTTTTATCATAACTTTTTCTATATTCTACTTTATAAAGTGTATACCTTCTGTATTATTTAAGTCGTTTCTAGTCTCACGTTATTTCCTTGTCAATTATTGGCACCAATAGAACAAGTCAAAATCCGTATATGTGCAAATGTATTTGACAAGAAAACCTGATTCTGACTCTGAATGAACTAGAGGCTTTATAACTAACTAATTAATTAAATTAATCACATTTTAATGGCTTATCAATATTTGACTCAAGAAGCAGCCTTCATCAATTTAAATGGATCTTAGTGGATGACTGAATCAATGAATAGACATATTCACAAGCCTAAACATCAACATCATGTTTATTTTAAATCAAATATAATTTTTAAATCTCTGGTGCATTTTGAGAAACATAAGTATTTTGAGCAGCCAGTGTTTCCAAGGTTCAACTAATAAATTCAGGGTCTAATGAAATTTTTGTAAACCTGAGTTTATATATTTCCTCAGTCTGTTAAAACAACAACTCTGATGACCAATTAGACTTTGAGCAGTATGATTAACTGGAGCTGGAGATAAATAAATCTTATAAATCAGCTCTATGGATACCGTTGGTCATGCTGTAAGGATTCCACCAGGGTTCTGACTGTAATTTGGAGACCTCTCTTTTGGGGATCTCTTTTTGGGGTGTTTTTTAGATGTTCAACAATCAACTTGTTGTGTTTCCACAGAACCTTATGTGTTTTCTGCAAAAACTCATGCTTCAGTATTTTGGTCAGCTTCTGAAGCAACACCCACAGTAGTGTAGGGGAGGAGGAGGAGGGGTATGAGCAAAGTGGGTGACAGGAGTGCACTTAAAGAAGAGAAACTGAAACTTGAGTATCAATCCTATCATTAATACTGATGCCAACAATGCTTGCATTCACAGTCATTTTTTCCCTGTAATTAATTAATTTAAAATTGTTGAGGCACACAAGTACATATATATTGACTGTAAAATAATTAAAAATGGATGTCATCTTACTCTGAGGTTGCACAAAAACTGCTCCCCCTGGCTGCAGTACAGGTAAAAAAAAACAAACAAACAAACAAACAAACAAACAAAAAAAAAAACTCTGTCTCCCCGGTCATGAGCTGTGGTCAAACTTGAATATTTAAATGCACCTCATAAAAAGTTTCTCACATTCTTGTGCTTTTCTGTAAGGTTTTTCTTTAGCTATTAGAGGTTAAAAACAAGGCTTCACGTCACATTTAACAATGATTGACAGCTGCTGTTCATGTGTATTTTTTTTCAGAGAGCCATGAAGAGATTTAACTTTTGGAAGACAAAAAAAAAGTTTTGGTCAGCCAGCTCCACTCAGTTTCTCCCGGAGTCCCTCGTAGTTTCTACTAAACAGAGTCCTACTGCACAATGGTGGCTCCTGCTGGGGGTATTATGGCTTAAAAACTGGCTTCAAGAATGTTTTTTATGTTCTCTTTCATGTTTTGAGTGAATGGTTTAACTACTGGAGTTGGTACAGTGTTAAGCGCCTCTGTCAATTTATATGTTCCACTGGCTTTCATGATCTCTTCCAATGACAACTGACTCAAAAAGCTTTCACTTCACCAGTTTTTCAGAGGACAGAGGGTTAATCACACAGGTTGGACTCACAGTTACTGTTATTACTTGTTTTTGTGCCACCGCCTGTCACCTTCCAGCCACTTTGCCCTGCATTTCAGCCCAGCACATCTCCACCGAGCGTCCGCCGTACAGTGAAAAGTCAGCAGTGACTCCCTAAATTGGCAGGGGCAGGTGGGGGCACCACAGTAATGGGAGAAGCATCTTCAAAAAGCCCCTTCACCTCTTCACTTTTTCTCCCACTCTCACTCTTCCTCCTCCTGTTTTGCTCATCAGAGAGAAATCTCTTTCAACTAGCCGAGGAGGTTTAGGACAGCCGTGGAGTCTGACATAATTATCAGTGGCTTGGCTTTAATCACTCTCTCCTCGGACTCCTCAGCGCACATTATCTGACACCAAACACAGAAGCTCCCCTGCCTGAAACAGGCTAATTTAGCCTCCTAACGCCACTCAGAAAGCCAGCCGTCACACACAAGCAGAGATGGACAGGGAAAAGGCGGCAGGGAGCGAGAGCTAAGGAGAGGGGAGATATAATTATGCACCATATTTTGGCTTTGTTGTTTCTTTTTTTCTCCCCCTTATCCTCCTTTATGCCTTCACTTTGTGCACTTTTAATAAGTCTGAAAATGTGTCAGTTTGATTCAAGTCTAACAAAGCTGTGGATGATTTATGTCAAGAGGTTGCGAGAGAAAAAAGAAGGAGGCAAGATTTGAGAGACAGTTTCAAGGTAGCGAAGCTTCAATTAACCTGAGTTACCTGTATAGGATATCATTTGAATGACTGCTGAATTAATAAGCTCTTTTTGAAAGTCTCTTGAAATGTGTTCTTGAGATACATCAAATGTAATCAAAGGAAATTAAATTCTTGTACCTGGCTTTGAATAATTTGAGGTCTTTTCAAACTGGAATCATATCTCGTCAGAGCTGGAAGGCTCAGACTTGGTTTCCAGCGTGTGCTGCTGCTGTAATTGTTGTGGAATTTCATCTTGTTTTGCTCCACGATCACTCAGGATTCTCTTAGTGGCTATTTGGTGACCCTGAGAAATTGACTGTAAAATGGTGCCTTCATGATTTGCATCTGTAAGTAAAAACAAGGAGGAATGATGGTTTGACTGGAACACTTCCATCCCAAATCTGTAAAACATAAAAATAAAATAAAGCCTGACTGCAGTTAAAAACAGAATACTGATGCATGTTAATACGAGTCACGGCGGTCCGTCCTCCTCTCTGAAATGGGTCACAGTGTGGAGGAGTGGTGTGTGGTGGGTTTGGAGAAGTGAAAAGGAGAAACTTCAAAGTGATGAAAGGAAGAAAGATCATGAACAGTAGCACTCGCTAATGTGTTCCCAGGATGCAGCCATTCCAACCAGACCCTGGACCTTTGATGCTGCCTCTGACAGACCACTGAGAAGGAAAAAAAGGGAAAAATAAGGAGCCATCACTGGATATCAGCAGGACGCTGCAATCTCTTCCCGGTAATAAGCAATGAGCTCGGACAGGGTCACACTCGGTTTCAACCTCACAGATACTTCAGGGATGCTTTTTGCTTGCATGACAGTTCTTAGAAAACTGCAAAGTGGGGAAGTATGTGGACTTTTTCAGATTAAAAAATGGGTTCAGAGGGACACGAGACTGGATGATAAGAAAGTGAGATGGAATAAAATCATAAACAACCTCGACTGATGAGTGACCACACTGTGTACACCAAGTTTTAATAAAAAATACATTTGCCATTAGATTTGGTGTAAAAGAAGCACTGTTAATGACCTTTTGCTCAGCCAGTGTCAGCTTCATATTGACTCTTTGATCAATATACCAGAATGCAATGCAGAATGTGTGATGGTAACACCTTTTCTTTCGCAGTTGTGACCATGCATTTAAAGAGGGAGCATTCAGATTTCCTACATTTTAAACATGGACATAAATTAACAAAGCTGGATGCTCAGCAGTTTTTAAACCTCTACATATTCATATTTTGTAGAAATCCCTGAATCTGTCTGTGAACTGATCAAAACAGTCTAAAAATAGCACCAGGTCTTTACCAGACTTGCTAAATTATGAGGCCACCACATAGGTATCTTCAAACTGGTTCATGGTAGACTGAAGGGGTAGGCCTCAAACACCAAGGTCTGCTCATAGTGCAGCCCCAACATGCTCTTAAGAGGGGTGGTCAATCTGAGGAAAGGGAGTTTGTGGCCCAAGGAACCTTAAGGCCCATTAATGCTAAATGCTACGGAAGGATCCAGATATAGATGGAGCCTTCTGTCCTTGCTCTGCGTTCTATCTTCCATATGTCTGCATGTTTCCATAAAGCTCACAGGCCAAACAGAGCGCCACCACTGGAAACTGTGGGGGCAGTGTTGCTGTGAAACAACAATGGCGGAACTTTCGAGATGTATTTAACTGCCTCACTGACCAGCGCCTTATATAACGCTGCCTCTGTTTTTGTCTTTTATGCAAGCAGTACATTAGCAATACCTCCTGAACAGTTGCAATGCTTGTTTTTGAGTTTGTTGTTGACATAAACTTCTGACTCTGGGCTGCCCCCCCCAGATTAATCTATTGGTTAACAGCAATGCCAACGTAAAGGACATAAGGAAGTATGTAAGCAGTGATGGTGACATTGTTTGACATGGACAGATACATTTTCATACGTGAAGGGGGGAGAAATGGGCCTTTAAAGAGACAGCAGCTACAAGAAAGCGTTACAGACAGAGGCTGAATGAGGGTTTTCTAAAACACTAGTGAAAGAAACGAAGGGATAAATACAATATGTAAAGCTACTATGGGAGCACCAGAGGGACAGAATAAAGACTAAATTTAAAGCAGCACACACCTTGTTGAGTTGCTTTGATGAAGAAGAGTTCTTGTCACAAGCTGAAATTTACTTTATATCTACTGTACCAGAAGGTTAACCTTGCTGACAGATGGACCTGCCTGATTCAGTTTCTCAAATCCTGCAGATCCATCTTGTCGGGCTCCAATGACCAATGATTTCAATCGGCTAAATTCTGGCCAATCAGGGAAGAGAGGCGGGAACTGTGGGAGCAGCGCAAGTGACGAGCAGACGAGACGTCAGCAGACTTTCGTACTTGTTAGTGTTCCTTTGATTCTTAAGTTGACTTTACAAAAACAGCAGCAGTCGTCTAACGCCATTATCACAACTGTTTCTCGTGTTCCTGTAGTTGTTCGTCTATTGTTTCTCAGCAGCAGCAAACATAAGCTACGTCATACTGTGGCTTGATGCGGATTGGTCTGTGGTGAGTGTGTCAATCAGAACGGTCGTCCAGTCACCAGCTGCTGATTTTTTTTTGAAGGTCCCACCTCTGAAAACAAATCTGAAGAGCTGCTACCCAGATGAATTAGTGAAATATTTCCGTGGCGGATATATGAAACTGTCCGTATGGTGTGTCAGGTTACCAGAAGGTCTCAGGACTGAAAACTCTACAGGTAAAAAAACACAGCAAGACTCCACAGAAACCGCACATGGAGACTTGTTCAACAGTAGAAGACATCACAGTTACACCTGTCCTACTGTAAGACCCTCCAAAGCAGACTGCGTTTTGGGATTTTCAACTAAATGTTCATTTATTACGACCTCTACATTTGTCTTCTGTACGCTAACGTTTCCAGGTTACTGCAGGACCCTCATCTCTTAATCCACGGAGGTACCCCTGAGGTATCAGATTGCAGTTGCAGGTTCTGTAGTCAGTTCACCAGTCCTAAATGAGCAGTGTCCTAGCAGAGGAATATATATTTATATTTGTAGTGAGTTTTTACTTGTAAAACAGCAAACATGTGGTAACCACAGGTGATGAAACCAGAGTGATCACAGTTATGTTCTTTAGGCACAGACATGCTTAAGATGATTTGTGGAGGTGCGAGTGTAACAGGCTTATAGACAGAGACAACAGAAGTTAAAGGGATGTCAACATTTGGCACACAATGCTAGTATTAATGCAACATGTAACATTAAAAGTGATTAAAACAACATACAAGTTTCAAACTCAAAGACAGGGAAATGAAATCAATGATATTAAGCAGAACTCAGGAGAGAAAGGAGAATCTTTAAAAACCGAATACTTCACAATTTTCGTTTTCGTTACTGGGGTTTTTCAAGCCCAGGTACTGTTGTCCATGTTTAAACCCCATTCTGGGAAATAGTCATTCTAAAACCAGAAACACCGAAAGAAAAAGGTCCGTTCATTGAGCATTGTGATGTTGGTCAGTTTGGTGGTCAGTTGGCCACTGATGGAGAAACTGTTTCTTCCAAAGTACGTCTCCTGGCATACGGGTCAGATCAGCTCCTCATCATTTTCAATCAACATACGTTTTTTTTGTGGCTGACTTTTTAATTTCTCAGCTGAAATCCTGCAGTGACTCCACTACCAGTGTTAGTAAGATTGCAACTCATCTGTTTACATGTTGTGACCTGGGTTGTGAACATATCTTATCTTGGTTGGAGGTTTGTGTTGAGTTTGAGAAAATCACTGGAATCATTGAAGTCAGGAACAAACCAGTTAGGGTAGATCAACAACTTCCAGCTTCTGGAGCTGCTTTTTGCTGTAGTTTGTCAGATTTGGGAGTGCAAAATCATGTCCAGTGTCAAATTGTTGATTCATCAGACCACAGGATAGTTTCTCACTTCCCCTCAGTCCATCCTAAATGGGCTCAGGTCCAGACAAGTCTCCACTGGTTCTGAATTAGGTTTATATTTTGTTCCTTCTTTCTTCTTACCCTTAAACTGTACACAGCTGCCTCTTAGCCCGGGTCATGGTTTCACCTGACCCTCTCTTTTGTTACCTTTAAAAACATGAGGTTGTTTTTCTTTAAGGCACTGTGTAATAATTGTACCAATGCTTTATCCCATTTATTGGCTCAAACAGCAACAGTTATAGACTATACAGGTAGATGAAGGTACATTTTGTGCAGTATGACTTCTTGTTTATGGGATAATAACCCCTCATCTGCTTGTTTCTAGAGGTGTTAGCTTAAAACTTGGTAAGAAAATGTTGAAACCACAAAATGCACGACATATAACTGAGGAAGAGTAAGTCAGGGAGAAAGTGAGAAAGGGGCAAAGATCATTTTTTCCACCCATACTCAGTGGCAGCAGTGACCGCTCTGCCAGCTTGTGCCATGTCAGTTTGAGGAGGTCGAGTCAGCGCCTGGCAGGCTGTGTCTGGCCTGGTCTCACTACAGGAGGAGCGCCGGTCCGGGGCCGAGCCTCCAGGCCTGCAGCCAGCGCTCCCAGCAGAGCGACCCGCACTTCACTCGCTTCTCGCTGGGGGCAAGTCAGGGAGCCGGTGGGGCGTGGGGCTTCCTGCTCCAGAGATGCACCCTTCAAACCCCTGGGAGGTGGGGAGGTGACCCCAGCTGGCTCTAGCTGTCAACTAGCCGGGCAGAGGAGAGGAAAGAGGGGTGGGAGAGGCCAGGAGGAGAGAAGAGAGGAGAGGAAGAGTTGAGGAGGAAAAGAGAAGGATGACAAGAGGTTAGGTGTGAGCCATCCAGGGAGAAGTTTGTCCAGCAGCTTTTGTAGCACAGCTGCTGAGCCCAACCTCACTGCTCTCATATCACAGTCATCACCCAGTCCTGCAAACTTCCTCCAAACTTTACTTCTACTGTACATAATTTCACCAATTAATGTGTCTAGTTCCATACATTTACAGCTCAAATCTGTACAAAGCAAGCTGCTGTGGCCACAACTTCATTCATGGTTCAACCTGATCAAAGTATTTTTACAGACAGGGGTGATGGAGTCCACCAACTCTGAACGGACTGACATGACACTTTTAGTAAAAACAGTACAATACGCTTCTTATTGGGACATTATTTCCACCATTTTTAATAATAAACACAGTGTAGGATGTAAATTTATGGCAGAATCCCAACAGTACTGAACTGTATGTAGGTAAAATCCTTCCTCTCCTTGAAACACGTTCTTCTCCTGCCTTACTGGTCACTCTTTTTTAATACTCCATCACTTTGTTTACCAGTTTTCAGCACAGCCTCTCACTGCTGTTTAGCAGAGCTAAAGCTTGCAAGTTATACCCAGAATGCCTTTGTGAATGTGGTGTAACCGTGAGTGAGGAGGGAACGCAGATGAAATGAGACGCTGCTGTGCTTTGGAGTGTTGGGTGGGGTCAGGGGTGGGGAGGCATTCTGGTGGCGTGCCATGGGAATGCTAAAAAAAGTATTTTTTTAATGTGTTTCTTGTGGTTGTGACATTATTTCTCCCTACTCTTTGTCTGCCATATGGAGTGTGCTTGTCTGTGTGTGTAGGCGCTCACGCGTTTGTGTGTCTGTGTGCATTGGTGCAGAACTCTGCCATGTGCAATACAGAGACCCACAGTTTGTTAAATGTTGAAATGGTAACTGTAATATAACTTAGGATCAGTACAGATCTTTCAACAAAATAACCAACCTTAATGACTTTTGCTACCTGAGACAGGCTCTATACACTTCACTGTATAAACGGCCCTTTATGGTGAAAAAACACACTAATATGACAATACATACAGTTTCAGAGCTGTACAGAATATTGCAGGCATTATACTGTACATACCGGTCCAACACACAATGCAAACATTGCATCTACAGTAAATTACAGCACATCTAGACTACAATACGTTTCTGTATTTCCACAGAGCAGATACAGTAAATAAACTCTAGAGAACTGGTAAACAGTGTTGGGTAAATTACTTTAAAGAAGTAAGTTCTTATAGTTACTTGTAATGTTCCCCCAAAAATATATCTGAATTAGTAATGGAATTACTCATTCACAGATTTTATTAGTTACCAGGGAAAGTTATTCTGTAAAATAAAAAATAAAAAAATAAAAAAATAAATAAATAAATTAAATAAAATTCAATTTTGCCAAAGAATTCCGTTTTTGAGCAGGTCTTGCTTTGGGACATAGGGCTCTAATTTTGTGGCGCACCGCCGTGCACTGCCAATTTGACTATTTGGTAGACCGTCTGCGCAGAGATGGGTGTGACTGCGCGCCAGGGGGAGTTGACGGCGCACCAGGGGGAGGTGTCAGCAGATTCATGTTGGCGCAGTGACAATTTTGTGCCAAAAAAGTGCGCTGAAAGCTCGCCAGCTCCAACTTGGTCTATTCTCGGCGCAAAGCGGAGCGCACCCTCTGCAGCTGTAATCTGGTGACAGGCGCACATGTCAACAAAGCCTCAGAAGCAGGTTTCCAGAGTGTCAGGCACATTTTAATGCAATAAACAATCAAAGCAATCACTATTTAATATAACCGTCTGAACCAGCATAGACATTTGTATCTATATTAACTGTCCCGTCACATCTGATGTCAGATTAAAGCCGTTTGTCATAATGGAAAGTTAACCTGACGGCAGCTGGAAGTTTGATGCACATCTTACAACTAAACAATAAACAGCCTTAACATCTGATACTGAGTATATATCTGGTTCTCTCATTTCATTTAATTCAAAGAAAAGAGGGAGAGAAAAGACAAAGAAAAGAGAGACAAAATAAATCTGCAATTTGCGCAGAGGGAGGCAGGTGCACCTGCGCTTGCACCTGGTCTACAAAATTAGAGCCCATAGTGTTTAAATGTATGTTTTTGCCTGCATCTATGACATTGAAGTACAGTCTGTATACTTGCAGCCTGTAATAAACCTGCAGCTCTTGTTCTGTGTCTGGTTGAGCAAACCAGGTGGGGTACAGAGGAACGTGCCTCATTTCACTGTTGGCAACAGTAATGGCGTTAAAACGTTTGAAATAGTATTTAATTCCATTACCCCTTACTGAAAAAAAGTAACAGCATTAGTAACATTGTTAGTTTAGATGCTGTTTTCCCAACACTGCTTATAAAACTGTTGCCAGTTAAGTACTGTATTTTACATTTACACTGCAATTTAGTGTAATCTAAATGACAATAATGACATGGTATAAATAACAGTCAGTTACAGGCAGCAGTTTCACCAGTAAATTACTGTGATTTTACGCTACAAGGTTTTACAATGAAATACTTTTTTTGTTGTTGTTGCTGTTGTTTTGCTGTTTGTCCCTCTGGTGCCCCTGTAGTGTCTTTACATAATTAACAGCTAAAAACATCTCCGTAATTCTATACCTGGTGTTTTAGGAAACCTTGTTTAAGCCTCTTTCCTTTTGATCTACTTCATTTTAGCTTCTGTGTCTTTAAGCCTCCCCGCTCCACAAATCCTGTCCATTTTTATTTGCATCTGCAATAGCATTTTCAGGCCAGCAGAGGGAAAAGTTTGTTTGTGTTTTCTATTTGTCTGCATAAGCTGTTACCTAGTCACAGGAAGTGATGTAACAGGAAGCTGCTTTTCTTCTACTACTTACCGAGAAAAATGTTCTTAGCATTCAGATGCTAACTCTTCCTTCAACATCTCTTGGTGGCCCTGTCATTGCTAAAGTGAAACTGTTTGTGTAATTTGTTTCCATGTTTGTAGCATGATCGTAGGCTCTACTCTGCCGTAGATCTGTAAACACTAGATCTGCTGTTTTTATATCCTTTTTCAGTTTAACAAATTTTGACGTTAAATCCTGTCCAACCACAGCTTTGCCTGGTCCTTGGAGAATGTGATGTCAGAGAGAGTGCAGCTGGTTGTGAATCCCAGTATAGGACAGGCGTCACACTGGGTGTGACAGTACAAACCCCTCTTACTTCTGATTGGTCAGCCTGGTGAAGGGTTGTCAGTGTCTGCCATATGGACAGACCACTGTTTTTATGGCCCGCCCCTCAAACGTATCATGATGTAAACACATAAACATAAAGTGCAATGTATCAAAATTCCTTATGTGAGCTTGACACAGTGTACTCCTGCTACAAATCAAACGAAGAAGAAAAATGCAACACATTAAACAAAGATCAACGATGGAAGACATACAGCAGTTCGTCTTCTTTGTGATTTCTTTGTGACTCTTTGTAACGAAGAACAATCAAGCTTTGTTTCAGAGAAGACTGTGTTGCCAGGAGAAATACAACTGCCACTGTCACATGCTATGTGACAATTCTTTCGACCAATCAAAGGACTGCAGTGTTGTAGCTCCACCTTACGGGATTGGATCAGTTTAGTCTGGCACCCCAACTGAAGATATAGTCATACGCATAGAGAAACACACTCAGACACACATTGCTGCCAGCTTGCCGGCTCTGTAGTGTGTTTATGGTACAGATGTTTCTGAATTGGCTAATGCTAACAGGCATGCTCAAAAGAAGATGATCTCAAAGTTTAACGCTAAAGCTAAAGAACAGTTTAGTTGATACCAATTTCAAACCTTGAGCAGCTTTTTTTTAATGATTTTAAAATAAGGTTGTTGAAATAATTGGTGCTCCATTTAACATCAGTGACTGAAGAGAAATTCTGAACAGCTCATGCACAAACAAGGTTCTTATGGAATTACTGTACATAAATATGTCTGTGTTGTTGTGTTTTTGTTTGGTGGAAAGATCACTCAACAGCAGATTAAAAGAAATTCAGGGATGTTTCCCCACAATCATGAATCAACATCAAGAACATCAGTTTGAACGGAGGCCTCTCAGATCCTGTGTTTGTGTGTGCTGTATAAGTTTGTACATTGTCTGCACAGATGTCCATGAGAGTGTTGTGTATGTGTGTTTGCAAATTTGTGTGTGTGTGTGTGTGTGTGAGACAGAGCGCATGCAGCTCACAGCGCCCGGCGGTGGTGGCCTGTTATTGAGCCTCTGAGAGGCGAAGCGGCTGATAAATTCAAACTCTTTGTGTAATTGTCTTTCGCATCTGAATACAAATCCCTGCTGCTTATGATTCATCATATTTATTTTTTTATTTCCTCGGGCAACATCTTTTATTAGTTGTGCACTCAGCGGCGAGATTTAATTTCTGCAGGAGGGGACAACAGCGTCGGCTTGATGATTATTATTGAGAATGTGATACTACAGAGGCTGAAATAAAATCTATAGTGCATTAAAGTGACAGATTAGGAGGGGCGGAGGGTTCATTTACAAGTGTTAAGACATCAGCAGCTAATGCCCTGCAACGCCAAATAGCAATCTACCATGGTCTCTGTTCTGTGGGAGTGTGTTTGAGGGGAACAGTGTGAGTGTGAAGTGTGTGTGTGAAGTGTGTGTGTGTGTGTGTGTTTGTGTGTGTGTGTGTGTGTGTGTGTGTGTGTGTGTGTGTGTGTGTGTGTGTGTGTGTGTCCACAGGAAGAGTGAGTGTGTGTTACTCTCAACAGGGAGCCTCTAGTGGAGATATGCGCATGTTACAGTGAAGGATGATGCTGAGGTTGTGGGAGGAGAGCCAGCCTGAGATCTTTAATGTATTGAACAACATGAAACGCCTCCCGACCGACTGAAGCAACACCTGTTGTGTGAGAACATGAAAGTTAACATGTTGAACTTCATCAGTTGATTTTGCACTAAAGTTTGACTCAAAGACAGGGAGGCGGCAATGAATGGTCCCTTGTATCCATGTGGCTGCTGGAGCTTGTAGTGGCCGCTGAATACACCAGAATCTGCCTTTGAAAACAGTCTTGCACCGATATGAAGAGAGGTTCCTACAGCAAGCATGCATGGCTATTTCCAACCAGGATACCACCGACTGCAGTACTACTGTTGACCAGAAGTTGGCGCTGTGAGATTCATATCAGAGTCCTGCACGGGTCCAATTTTCAAGATCTGCCCCGCCCTGATCTGGGGACGTACAAACTTGCACCCGAACCGCAACCTGCGCATCAGCCCGATTAGTACCACAACCCGATCTGACCCGTTGAAACACGACCCGCAGCCCAACCCTTAACCTTATTTAGAGTAATCATTTTGGGTCATATTGTCTGAAATATGAACGGTATATCGCCATAGTTCAGATGCCAGTGAGTAAACAACGCACCTGAATGAAGCAACTCTTCCAATAAAAGCCTGACTTCAGCTCCATCATCAACCCTCTGTGATCTTCTCACATACAACTGTAAAATCACTCGTTTTTTACGTTTAATGTTTTTAAACTTTTAACCTCTTGAAGGACCTTTACATGTGCAATAGTAAACTTACTTCCTGTCCAGACTTCAGCAACGCTCAGCCGGTACAAGCCGTGATCATGTCATGTGGCTTCATTGAGCCCAGCCACATGAGGTCCATATTTTTTACAGACTATATGGTCACAGCCTTACAACCACTTTACAACTTACGTTTTTATTTTATTGTATTTATTATTATTTTATATTAATTTTGATGTGTCAAACTAAAACCCGTGACCCGACCTGCATGTTATTTTTTCCACCCAGATCCGAACCCGGGAAAAAAAAAGTTTTTAAAAACCACCCACAAATCAGCTGTTTGTGCAGGTACCCGGGACTCTGATTCATATAGACATCATCTTGGGAATACATGTGACTAATAGAAGAAGCAGTTTTGAGTCAGTAGGAGGCGCTATTGAGCATACTGTGATGAGCCGATTCACTCAGCTCCTCCTGCTCCTGTTTGTTTGTTGATTGGCCAAAGACGGCTAACTGCGAGTGAGGAGGCGATAATTGATAACGACAGTCGAAGGCACCAGCGGCTTTTTCCCAGGAAAATGGCATGGAGCTGCGCAATCATCTGAGTTAAAAGTGTGTATGTTGGAGTAGTTGAGTCCCTTGCTTGCATGCAAAGGCGAGTTCACCTATCACCAACCCCTTTAGCATTCTTCCTGGATCAGGACACAAACTAGTTGGAGACTATTCTGTAACTCATCTTTGGATACTCCGACGTGACTGACTTCTGGACCTGATCTTTTGCTGTGAGTTGTTCTTATCTTTGTGCCTTTGAATTTTAATAGAACTTATTTTCTAATGAACTACAAACTGATCTGCTTGTTCGTCCCCCTCCCCTCCTCTCTTTTTTTCCTCTGAACTTAGATGAGTTTCATGAACTGGATTTTCCTTTATGACTTGATTTTTTTTGTTTGTTTGTTTGTTTGTTTTTGTTTTTATTTGAACTGAAATCAATAGAACCTAACTTTCCCTTACAAAAAAAGTGTACTGCATACTTATGTTTATCTGTTATTGTTACGTTTGCAAATAATTTTTTTGGTGAACCTGAACTTTATGGATTAATTATTTTGGTTTGACACATGTTTTCAAAATTATTATGAGGCTGTTTTAGTTTTATACTTTTACATGCAATGTATATGGATCAATAAAAGTGTGCTGACTGAAAAAAAACTATGAGTGCCGACTATGAGTGATATTTGTACAGTGTGTTGTAAGAAGGAATAATAATCTTTAAGGGTCAAATAAGGTCACATTTCAGAAATAACTGGTTTGAACAGGCATACTTGAGGTCTTTGATTATCTTAACAAAACAAAACTAAAATTCACTTGTCTTTTTCCATTGGTGGATTTATTTTATTTGTTACGAGTAGTTCAGGTGACATTTTTTTCTTTCCATATCTAGAAAGAAGACTTTTGCTTCTAACATCTGAGTTGCTGGTAGCATTTGCTAGAATAAATCTGACTTCATCTGCTGCAAGCACTGTGCTCAGCAAAGCCTTGCTGCCACTACAAGGTTTGAAAATAATGACCGCCAAACTTTACAGGATTTTATCAAGATTGTCAGACCAACAACTTAAAATCTCCCAGTGACTGCAAAATAATAATTAAAAAAAAAAAAAAAAGGGTGATTGTTGACTACAACAACAAATCAACATAACGAGCCAGACCAGAAGTCAACAGGTTTGAGGTTTTACAGCCCAACATGAACAAAGAGAGACTTATCAATGAAGTGGGAAGAGGAAGAACTCCTCGGTCTCACAACTCTAGCCGTTGGTCATGCGGCTTGCTTGACTAAACATGAAGCCAGTGTGAGTTCACAATCGCAGTCAATATGCAACCAAGAGGAGTCGGACTGCATATGTATCTGGTGTATTTGAGCAGTTGTTTGCAGTGAGAAAAGGAAAAGTAAGACACAAAGTATCGAGCGCACAGCTGTCTTCTTGAATGCGTGGAGAACAAGTAAAGCTTCATTCGGTCTTCACTCTTTAACTTTACCGTGTTTATTGAGGCCAGTACAGCAGGTTTCATCTAAAAACTTTGACGTAGAACATGACAGCAGGTATTTTCTGCTCTGCTCTTCACATAATACAACAAGAAGCACACAGAGTGATGACGTAAAACCCACATGCAGTGCAACCTTTTCTGGAACCATACAATACAGTGAGTAAGGGCTCCATCTACAGGCTACATTCAAAAGAAGGCTAATATAATTGCATCTAGATGAAGAAGTGATTGGGGAGACTGACTACATTTTATCTTTGATACCTTCCAATCATTTCAAGTTCCTTGTAGGCAGCCCTCTGATTGGCTATTGTCATACCGGCAAAATTGAGTGGTTCCAATGAATATCAAATAGGTTTAAAAATGAGCAGGCAGTTCAGACGAGTCTTTGGGCCAATCGTGGGGCTTAAAGTTGATCTGTCACCTGCTCATATGGGAAGACAATCTGGGCTGAACGTTGTGGCCGTCCTCTCTATCGATAGGGAGTGTGAAATCAGCCCGGGAACCCCTAATCTCCGAACCAGGCTGAAAGGATAAGTTCAGTTTTTACAGCTTTTACATTGTTCAAAGAATGAAGTAGAACAAAATACTCACCCATAAGGCTTTCCTGATCCAAGCAGTGCTTCGGGAGATATTTAGATCCAAATTCGTGCAGCGGACGTCCGTATAATGTGATCCATCGGGGCAGAGACAGCGCCACTCCTAAAACTGCATTAATCGTCCAAAACACTCGTGTTTTTCACCAATATTTCATCGTGGTCCACTGCGGGTTAGTCCTCTGCTGCAGTCAGTGTCACTCCAGACAGCGCTGTGTGGCTGTAATGACCTCTGAACTGATGAAGACTTTGTTTACGTTTGCCCCTCCGCGCATGCTCAGTACTCTCTGGAGAGCTGACTCCACTTCCTCCTTTCTTTGAGGGGCATTCATAAACAAAGTCTTTGTCAGTTCAGAGGTCAGTACAGCCGCACAGCGCTGTCTGTAGTGACACAGACTGCAGCAGAGGACTAACCCGGAGCGGACCATGATGGAATATTGGTGAAAAACATGAGATTTTGGACGATCAATGCAGATTTAGTAGCGGCGCTGTCTCTGCCCCGATGGATCCCATTATACGGACGTCTGCTGCACAATTTTGGATCTAAATATCTCTCGAAGCACTGCTTGGATGAGGAAAGCCTTCTGGGTGAGTATTTTGTTCTACTTCATTCTATAAACAATGTAAAAGCTGTATAAACCGAAATTATCCTTTAACTGACAACATCTCTAGGATACTCAGTTCAGTTCACTGATCTTGAGCATGTTGAATAAAAGTGTTCACCTTAGCAATCATTTACAATACTGGTGTATTTTTTTTTTTCTTCACACCAGAGATTGCTGCAGAGAGATCACACACACACACACACACAAAAATAAATAAATAAACAAACGAACAACAAAAAAAAACAGTTACAGTGCTTTACAGATCTGATGGACATGCCGGACATCTCTTCAATTAATTTATCCAACCAAGATTTGCCCTTAGACTATTTCTTTTTGTCCAATAAATCATGAAGTGTTGAATGAATAACCAGAAAGCGTAAACATAGAAATGAAATACGTGTTGAACTTTGGAAGTTGTCTGTTTTTGTTAAAGCTAATGTTTCCAGAAACTTTGTGCACAACTTTGAAGAAGCTCCTTAACTTTTAGCACTATTTAGGAGGACTCCTGGTGGGAACATAAAATCCTTTGTGGTTGTTACTCCTGAGCAAATAAAAAGCCCAACAGTCTCCACAGCTCCATGAAGTGACTCCTGAATAAGTTGAGGAAGCTTGATAGTCCTTCATCACTGCCGGTGTTTTCTGCCGGGAACACATTTTCTATTGGCTCCATGAATACAAACATAACATCAGTTTGTGAATTCTCCCCTCCTTTATTTATGAGTGGAAATGAGAGCCACCATCGTCTCCACACACACACACACACACACACACACACACACACACACACACACACACACACACACACACACACACACACACACTCTGAGGTAATTTAAAGCCCGCAGTGTTGGTGTTTGAAGCTCGTTGAAAATAATGACAATGGACAGTCGTGAATCATCTACATGCGCATCCTGGCTAAATGACTGCCTAACAATGGAGACACAAGTAGAAGAAGATGAAATAAGCTGTAATGATATAATGGCTGCTCTCTTTAGAGCTGACATGTTGAGTCACTCTGCGACCGGTCAAGTCGCATTGATTTTCATCAAGGGTAGAAACCCGATCCACGCTCGGTCCTCCTTAACCGACTCGGCTCTCACTCAGATGCCCCCAGATATTTACGTCTGCTGTCTGATTCTGTCAGGCCGGGGTTTAATCAGATCCAGAGTGAGCTCCATCAGTATTCAAGCCAGCTGCTGAGGAGAAAAGAGATAAAGTGAGCTAAGACAGGAAAATAAAGGAAGCTTAAGCGACAGTAGATGTAACAGGGAAAAGGATGCTACTCCACACCCTGACTTTAAGACGTTTGCTGTATCCTCAGACAGACTTTGAGACTGAACATAGATCCTCTGAGTGGTTTTTAGGTCACCTGGTGTCAGCTGTGATAGGATGCCCAGAAAACCGGTGGGACTAGTTGTTGGACTGATGACCAACACGCTTACATGGATACACCGCTTTAGCTACAGGTCTGCATCATGGCCTCATCTCTCTGAGTTCATGATACACCCTGAAATACTTCTCCTGACCGATGTGAAGAAGATGTAACACAGTGAGACATTTTTTAAAACCAATTTACTGATACTGACCGAGGATTCACACGCTAACAAATGCGTGATGCCGGTCAACTACAGACTCCAGAGCACTTGCCTTGCCCCCCACCTAACAGCATTAAAAGCATATTTACAGAGAACAGCTTGGGTCTGAAACGCTTATTTCATTATCAGCATACACTGTACAGGAGGTGATTTTTTTCTAACTCAGCAGTTTAGAAGATACCAGGATGGATTGATTGTCCAATCAGAGACACTGCTCAGCTCAGGTGACTGACAGGCACCCTGTAGTTGTAAGAAAGCTAGAAGCTAGTTAGAAGCCTAAAGCCTGCGTCCATGGATTGGCTTAATTGCAATATATCAGGAACAGACAGGTGACGTCACAGAGGCTAAGGCCTGAACCACACGTATATGGATATTTTTTTGATCAGATATCTTTGTCCTCGTTTAAAAAAAAATCTCTGTCCACACCACAGAAATATCTCTGTCCATACGAAGAGGCCAAACTGAAAACAATCACCACTGAAGCCTGCAATGCCATGCCTGGCCGATAAGTGGCTGGTTAGCAAAATGTGAAAACCATAGAAGAAGAACGTTATGAGCTTGCGCAGTCTTGTTGCTAGGTGCTTGACGTCATCACGTCAACACTAGCTCCGTTTAACACCGCTACACGGATCCACTCAACCAGATATTTTTTTATTTCTTCACTTATTTATCCGTTTTTAAAAATCTCTGTTTATGTGGGTGAAATCTCTGTGTTAGTGTGGTTGAGAGGACCAATTGGACAGAAAAATGCGCGTTTAGGAATATATCCATATATGTGTGGTTCAGGCCTAAATGTCCATGATTTGTACAGTATATAGTCAAGACCCACAGTTTATAACATGTTGATCTCTGGTTCTCAGACAGCTTATGTGCTTGTTGTCTACAGGTGGGTACACACTACAGGATAATGGAGCTGACATTTGTCCTGATCTCCCCCCTACGATCAAAGCCAGCAAACGCCAGATTGTCCGATGTTTGCAAATGACATTGTGTGTGATTTTCCTGTGGTGTGGAGTGTGTTAAGAGAGATTTTGTCAGATCGGAGCCAATTGAAGGCCTCAAAAGAAGAGATCGTAGATAATGAATATGTTTAATATTTGGGATCTAGAAATCCTGTAGTGTGTGGGGTGCTCTGAGGGGAGCCGAGCAGGTACAGCGTGTAATGTCACGTGTAGCAGAGCAAAGCCAATCAGGACCATAGACTGTATATAGAGTGGACAGCGTGACTCCACAAGTTATCATTCTACAATTTTGAAGCCAAAATACCACCGTCACAGGCGCCACCATTGTAGCAGTTTGGAGCCAGTGTCTGCTCTGTAGAGACGATGAGGGATTCTGGGAGAATCTGAGTGGAGCTGGGTGACAAAAATATTTTTTTTTCTTTTGAGAGTCTAATCACTCCTTGACTCTACCGCCCGACATATTTTACAATCCCTGAAAAAAAATACACGAGAACGGCAGCTGCCAATCATCCTTAAACGTTACGTAAAGCCTCGTTTTCAACCTCGTATAACTAATGAAAACAAAACTCTTCAGAAAAAGAGGACTTGAGTACAAGACAGCCAAATTATATCTTCAAATCACCACAACAATCAGACGTGAGAAACATTTCTACGAGGTGTATTAATTTTTTAAAGCTTGGCCACACACCATCTGGAATGGCTGGAAAGCCGGATTTTTTAACCTATACAGCAGCCAGCCACCAGGGGGAGCAGTTTTTGTGTAGACCTCACTTTGAACCAAGCAAGTAGACGTCTTTTGTTTGTTGGTTTGTGTTTTGTTGGTTTGTTTTCTTCAGGACATTTGCTAGAATAAAAACACTCTGACTGTGGAGGTATCACTTTTACATGTTTGAAAATTACGGCACATGAACCTCCTGCTCAAGCCCTTCCTCTTTCCCCCTCCCCGGGACCGTTCAGCTGCCACCCGATATGCAGTCATCCAGAGTGTAATTGTGCGATCTGATTGTGATTTCTTTAACATGTTCCTCCGTGCTCCGCTCTCCCGGTGAACCCTCACTGATCCGTATCAAATCTGCCGGTCAGCCAGGCATCAGGAGAAATCCCTGGTGATAAAGTCTTGTTCCACAAATCTGCTCAATATTTATTTCAGTTGAGATGGCGCGCACACGATGGGTCTGGGCAGAAGAATGGACCGTAGGATACGAGACATTAATCGAGAGGCTACTTCCATCAGCGTATATTGGGACTGTAAATATTGGTATGCTGCATGTCTAATTTCCCTCCTCTTTTTCCTCCAGTTGCCACCTGATTCATGGTCCCTCCACAGCAGAGCAGGAGTACAGGCGGTGTGAGCTGCTATTATGTGGAGCCCACGGTGCATTAACAACAGCAGCAGGCGTCGGCTCTCACATCTGATCACACTAAATCAGACAAATGTGGACGAGAGGTGAAGGGAGGGAGGAGGAGGGAAGGTCTGGAGGGATCAGGGAGGGATGAGCTGACTGCTGATGTCTCAGTGTAACATGTACGCTAGGACTGAATAAAAGTAGCACACACTCTAACTCACACACATCATACAAGTCCTTTGTGTGGACTAGACATCTATGACAAGTTCACATGTTTCTCACACAGCAGTCAACACCTCGTCTCAATTACTTCCAGCGGGTTAATATATAAATAAAAGGCAGACATAATCAGGAATCAGTATGTGAGCCCCTGCTGTCCCTGAAGACCCCGGCTTTCACATCATCTTTGTCATTTCTGAGGCTGTGAAGCCACTGGGCCTGTGGAGGTCACAGAGCTCAGGCCTCATCAGCAGGGCTAATTTGATTGTGGGGGAACAATGGTTAGTGAAGCTGAGCCTGGCGCTGGTCTGCTGATGTGGTGCATAATAATGTCTGATGCCCACCAGGCCGGTCTTACCCTGCAGAGGGAGGGCACAGAGAGAGCAGTGAGGGGCCTGATACCCTAAAAACAGAGCTCACGCTGCTGCAGGGCTCAGGCTCCCATCAATCAAGACTGTCTGAAGCAGAGGAAAAACTCACGGGACACCGTTTAAACTCTGTGTCAGAAAAGTGATTGTTAATGATGATCATTATTACCAAGCAGTGATGATAAGCAAACGACTCAAGTATTTTTTAGAAAACAATCTTTATTTCCTTCACTAAGTTTGGTTTAAACTCAGAGAAGAGGATTATGGTTGAGTGGAATGACTTTGAAAATGTTGGGGTCGCTTAACATGATCCTTCCAATTTATGGAATGTAAAAAAAGCAAAGATGAAAAAAAGGTATTTGTGTTAATTCTGATCCATACAGTCCCATTGTTTCTGATCTGCGGGGTCCCACAGGGCTCAGTTTTGAGGCTATTATTTTTTCTTTGTGTGTACTGGCTCTGGTGTCTATCCTGAGGAAGCATGGCATAGTTTTCCTTTGCTATGCTAAAGACTGTCAGATAAATGTGTCCCTAAAAGCTGAAGATGGCTATTCAATAAAACACATTCTGGATTTTCTGGAAAAATTAAATCATGGTTGGCCCAGAGCTTTTTACACTTTAATGTAAAAAAGACACAGGGTTATAGAGTTGGGGAAAATACTTTTAGTATCAACCTTTAAACCCTTGAAACCCATTTTTAGTTATAGTTTTATTCTTTTGTCTGATCTAATTTGCTTTTAATTGCTTGTAATTGGTTTTACTACTCTTAATGTGTGTACACACATACACACACACACACACACACACACACACACACACACACACACACACACATATATATATATATATATATATATATATATATATATATATATATATATATATGTATATTTTTTTTTTTTATTATTTTTTTTTTTTACAAAAATTCAAAGCTTAAAAGAAAAGAAAAGATTTGCTCTCACACTGTTGCTTTAGAAATTGTTTTTTTTTGGGTCACTGGCCCAGAGTAATAACTCAAGTTTTACACAAGTAAACAGAAAATTTGGGTAAAGCATGACTTGACTGTGTTTGTAGCTGTGTTTGTCCTGTTTAATCTGATGTGTATCTTGGCAATATTAGGTGATAAGTGCTTTGTTTTATTTGTTTTGTTGTGGAGCAGCCTCAAAGTCCCCTGATTGTGGGATCTTAGGATTTAAAGGGTTGAGACTCCACAAACTCCCTTCTTTCTGATTGGCCGACCCTCTGGAGGTCTGTCAAGGGCAGAGCTATTGGCAGGCCAAAGTGTGTGAGGACCACCTTTCTAACCTATCATGAACCAGTTAGGATATACTTAAATGATGACCTCATCATTTCAGCAGGTCTGGTAAAGATCTGGAGCTATTTTTAGAACAGAGTGTTTTGATCAGTTTATGGACAGATTCAGGGATTTCTACTACACATGAATATGTAGAGGTTTGAAAATCTGCACACGCTCAGTCTGATCATCCAGCATTGGAAACGTATATCCATGTTTGAAATATGTGGAAGAAGAATGTACCCTCTTTGAGAAGTGTTTCTTCCAACCTCACTTTAAAAAGCTAAACCATCCCTTCAGAACAAATTTAGATTTTTGTAACATGCTGCTTTAAAACACACACTACACTTAAGAGGCATTTGTTTTCTTCATAACTTTGTATTTTAGTTGTGGTCCATTCATGTGTTCTTCTATTCATGTAACCAATCTCAAACCTGTCAGAATAAAAATGGGCTGAGCTCTGAGTTAGGCAGGCTGATGATGAACAGATCCTAGCACAACACCTTCCACTGAGAAGCGAGCATACTAATGGCTAGTGTAGCTTAGCGTAACCTCTCAGTCCCGCAGTGGAGCATACTAATGTCGCTGAAGCCGAATGCAGCCTGGCTGCACCAAAGAGCATACTAATTACCCCGGCTGCCCTTCTCTCTGACCTTGGCGGGTCACTTAGCAGTGTGATCAGTCCCTGACTCCTAATAAAGACACTTTAACAGGGTGAGCCACAAGGGCAGGGAGCGTTTTTCCTCCTCTGACTCACTCACTTCTGTTCATTTTCATCCTGTTTTTTTGAACAGTTTCTGAGCTGTACAACACATGCCTGTGAAAGAGAAAAATACAATACAAAGAAAACTTATCAAAATAACTCTTTGTCGTGGATGTCCAGCAGCATTCCTTGTTTCAGGAAATTCTTTTATTTGAAAATAAGTCACTGAATGTTACTGAAGAGATCTCTATTTCATGATACACATAAATCTCTATATTATAAAAGTCGGGAGTAGTGAACGCTGCAGGTCCTTATCTGGTGCGTGGAGAAGCTGTTGATGAGTTGTTTTTTATTCAGGCAATACTTTAATTTGTGTACTGGTCATCGTTAGGACTCCTCCTCCTCCTTCTCATTTAGTCAAAAATCCTCCAGACCAAATGAAAGCACAGGAGACTGCCATGTGTGAAACCTAGCCCAAAGTAAACAAACCAGAAGACATTGTAAAAAAAATATTTATCTGCAGCAGGTTTTGTCTAGAAATCACAACAACTCGTGCTTTACATTTTTTACTTCACCCTGATATCATGTTAAGGGTCAATTTGACCCTTTTCTGTTTTTGTTAGGACCAAAGTACCAGTTATCCTTTTTTTTTCTTTATGAACTTTTGTGACTTTTCCTTATCAAGGGTTGTGAACCTGTGTGTAAAATCTGAACACTTGGGTATGTAGTGAAATGTCTGTGCAGTGTTTGTATACAAAAATAATGTTGCGGATCATTTTGACCCGAACACTTCTTACCCTCCTGACTACCAGTAGTTCAAATTTGTCCTCTATGGAGCACATTTCTAAACCTGAATATCTTCCAATTACTTCACACAACTGAATAAACTCCTCATGCCATCTACAGAGGACATTTGGGGCTTATCAATGATACCAAATGTTAAAGGGTGGGGCTTTGGTACCTTTCTCTTTTTCATTAAGGAAAATGGCGTCCATCAGTGCAAGTGCATTTAATGGGAAGAGGAAAAGTAAGTGTATAAAACTTTTTAAAAAGCAAATTTTGGCTTGAAATTTTGGTGGAATATTTTATATGGAACTCTTAACAACACATTTAAACACTGTCTGAATAATTTTTACTGTATTTTAGCATTGTAATTAAGTGTTTAGAAAATGTCCTCTGTAGTGGACTATAGTAGTTATTTACTTCATTTTGTTCTGTCTTTTTCAAATGACAAGAAAGGAACTCATTCTCAGAAGCAGAGAGAATTTTACTGCAGTTGTTGATAGAAACTCAGATACTGAGTTGTCTGATGAAGAAGATCGAGATGCAGAGGCAGAGGAAGATGATTCAGAGAGCTCTGAGGATGAAACTCAGGCAGGGCAAGCAGATGTCAGATGACAGAACAGTCCACGTCTAAGTCCAGTTGGTGTCAACTGTGAAGCAAGAATCCAAAGTATACCTTCAGTTTGTATTGTAAAAAAGGTCCAAGAAAGACAGAAGGTTTGTCCTGGTGTCAAGGCCCCTTACGATTGCTGAATACAACACCAACATGCCATCCATCTTCCAGAAATGGAGACAAAAACATATGCAGCAAGATGTCGCAGATCCAGCTGCAAGGGCAAAACATATTTAATGGTCACTAAGTGCAAAGTTTTCCTTTGTGTTTCCAAGTTAAACTCGTTCTTATATTTACTTTTTGGTATTTTCTTTGGCACTAAATGATTGACATCAAGCCTAATGTCCAATGTCCTCTGCAGTAGACACATGATATCTGAAATATAAAAAACTTTTTTTTTTTTTTTTTTTTTTTACGTTTTTAGTATTCTTATGACCTCACAAAGATTGGGGGATCTTAAAATCTTTGTGATTGGACAATATTTTTTTTCCTGGTAGGAGGATATAATGAGACAGTTTCCCCTTTGTGTCTCTCAGCCTGTAGAGTAGGTGAGACAGCATAAAATCACTGAACATGGATATGTGTACTATTCTTTGGACAGCATTAAACTAGCGCGTTGATATTCTTTTTTTCTTTTTTAAATGTTTACAGGATCATGAAAAAAGACTGAATTTGACATCAGAACATACAAACAGCTTATCTGTCCGTTAGCATCCAGTGGCTTGTGTCCGTGTTATTCACGGCTGATGAGAGATTTGTTTTTCAAAACGAGCATTTCAATAACTTGATTTGCAATATTTTTGAAAAAACTGATGTAAAATCAGGATTTTTTTAGCAGCGACTGTCACAGAAACAATGTGCATAGTATAAAGACTTAACAGGCCTCAGGTCTGTCTGCTCAGAGACTTTTCTGATGAGACGGTGTCATGAGTTTCCAGCTGTCCGTTGTTAGTTCTTTACATTTTTATCACTTTATTGATTATGGATATGAAAATTTCTTTTTTATATATATAAATGTTATCTTTTATTCGATGTCTCTGAGTCTAAACGTGGTTAATGTGTGGTCTCCAAGAGGAAAGTTTAATCAGGAAGTGAGTGCACTAATTATCGCCTGTTTCATCCATCCCAGCCATCTCTCGCACCATTTGCAGTGTTTTTCTTCCCTCCTCATACACACAGATGCTGTCACACACTCTCTGTCCCTTTACCTTGATCCCTCTCCATACCCCTTTCCCCCTCCCCTTCCATCTCTCCCTCTCTCTAGTGGTGCCGGACACACAGGTAGAGAAGCAGCAGGGGGTATGGTGGTGGATAATTACCTAGTGTTTGGAGCTCCCCAGGAGTCTGGGCCTTCCGGGGGAGTTAGCAGGGGACAGCCGCAGTGCTTTCTGCTAGCTCTTCGGTCCAACTCTTAGCTAGTGGAAATGTGGGCCTAAATAAATGAGCTTTTGCTTTTTTTTTTTTTTTTTTTATTAAAGCCTTTAAAGATGAACTTTTTTTCGCCCTCATTTTTCATGCTGTTGAGTTCAAACTCTCCTCTCTGTTTCCTCCTCATTTTCCTGCCTTTGTCTTTCATTTACCCTCTCGTTCTTCGTCACACAGTTTCACAGGAGATCGTTTTCCTTAAGAAAACACAGTGTAGAGACACTTCAACTGGGATTAGGCTTGTTTGTTTGTCTGAGTGTGATTGAGGCTTTGCTTTGTGTGTATCCTGGGAAATTTGATCCATAGCTGTCAAGTGAAGCAGATGAGGAGATGTACAAATATTCATCTAAATGCACACATGTAGGAGGATGCAGGGTCAGACAGATTCAGGTGCATTTTGATGATGCTTACCTGCCAGAAAAGAATGAAGGCCTTAAACAAAAGCCTGCACACAACAAGTGGAAGCCCTCTGCTCCTGACCCAGCTGAAGCAGAGCAAACTGAGCACACCACAGCGTCTGGATGCCCAGTTGCCCGGGCTCCATTAGCCCAGAAGAGCCATCAGTGGGAGATTAGGCAGCAGTCCCTTTCAACTCTCATCCAGCGCTACATCCTCCTACCCTCAACCCCCCTCCCCACCCCACCACCCACTCCTCACCAGCTCTCTGAGCCCAAGCCAAGCTCTCCTGGCTGGGCTCGCAAGCTCGGCCAGAGCCCTCGTGTCTCTGGAGCCTCCGCCGCTCTCCGCTTTAGCCTCAGCTGCTGGAGATGTTGTCCCTAATTAACAAGGGATTAAGCCATCATCTCTGCTTGTAATACAGCCTGGATGGGAATTCCAATATGGAAGCTGGGGGGGAACAGAGCGGGGGGAGGAGGTGGAGGGCGAGTGGATTGGACTGGGTAGAAAGAGAAAGGGAGAGAAACTAGTGGCGTTTAGCAGCTCAGTAAATTACTCTTGACCTGCAGGACTGAGGGGAGTCTATCGGCACGGCAAGCCGGCTGCCAATTACAACAGCTCAGGCCTGCCAAAAGTTTTATTGGGTGGAGGGCGGGGGC
The DNA here is from genome assembly GCF_033239565.1 of Halichoeres trimaculatus. Classification (NCBI taxonomy): domain Eukaryota; kingdom Metazoa; phylum Chordata; class Actinopteri; order Labriformes; family Labridae; genus Halichoeres; species Halichoeres trimaculatus. The sequence continues at coordinate 3,176,928 of NW_027437186.1, forward strand.
AAGTTGGAAGGTGATTGGTGTGTGCAAATGTGTGTGTGTGCAAATGTGTGTGTTGGGGGGCTCATTTTAATGGCCTTTCACCATATTACTTTCTGTCAGGATTGGAAGTGTTTGCATTCGGAGGGATATTGACATAATTATGATGAGAATTTGGTGGAGGTTGAAAATGAAAATAGTACTATTTTTTTTTCTGCAGCTGCTGTGTTCATTACATTGTTCGAGACATTTCCTTCACCTTTGTCTGGTTCATCCGCTCACACATCAGTATCAGTCTGTTCTTATCATTATCATTATTCATAATCCCAGGAAGTGCAAGTGGAACAATTAGTGTTTTCCTTTAAGAAGAATCAGAAAAACTAACAACCTTTGCTCAAAGTAGTTCAAAGTGACAAATTTGATGACTGACTTTGAGTTGTTTTTATATGTTCTTATTATTGTAGTACCTACTGTAGTAACTCTGTACTAGAATTTGCGAGCACATTCTTAACTTTAACTGTGTGTAAGAAACTCTTGTTGCCAGTAGGATTTTAAATGAATGCATGTTTGGCATTACTTCATTATAATGGGTAGCTTCTATCTTCAGTGTATGAATGTGCTAGCAGGTCTTGATTAGTTAAGGAGTTGAAAGTGTCATGGGTTAACATTTGTTGTAATTTTAATAAAGACTGATTTTTTAATCAAGTGTGGTTAGAGCACAGGAAGAGAGTGGTGGACAGGAGCGTATTTAGTTGTTTGGGGGCCCAAGGCAAACCCAGTCAATGGGGCCCTCCATGTCCTTGTAACTCAGTTTCCTCAGAGCTAGACTGGCCTTCCCTGGGTCCAATGTCTCTTTCCAAGAATCAAGGCATGAGACAGTGCTAATCTTGTACATGGTAATTTAACACAACTAAATGCATTTCCTCAAGTTCTGTACTTTAGTTTGACTTTGAAAAAAGTGAATACATAATTTAGTCCACTTTGTCCTGGATTTGAAATCTTTTATGGTCAATTGTCAGCTTATTTGTCCCACAGTGGGGAATTTACAGAGTAACAGTAACAAACAAGAAAGTATGAAATGAAAAAAATTACAATAGGTAAATATTGAAAAAAAAAAATTCATAAAGAGAAAGTAAGTAAATATCAAGCTCAACATAAAACTGGAAAAAAATCTATTGAAAGAGGTGATATTTACAGTTACCATACTTTTTAGTTCTATTATTTTAAAGTTAATTTATTTCTATTTGACCCCCTGTCCAGTGAGTTATGTATCCAAAAAAGAGATTTTGTACAATAGTGTTTATCACCAACTCAAAAAGTTTGAGTTTGAGAAAATTATCCTGTTTCCTGGGCTAGATAAAGTCCTTAAAATCCTATAAGTCTTGTATGTTTATCTCAGAGCAACATTGTTTTTATTTCCAACTTGGTTGAAAATAATAAAAAATTGGGGAAAAAGTGTATTTTACCACTTTCTTCCTGAATCAAATTTTCAGATGTGTTGTAACATGGAATAGCCCATTGAATAGGAAGGGAGGGGGAGTACCCAAAACCATCATTAAAGATTAAGCCTTTTGATGTATTTTGAAGCATGTGAAGTAAGATTTAGAAAAAAGAAATGTTTTCAATTGAAGAGAACTTCATAAATCAGTTTTTAAGAGATGCTTTGGGGGCCCCTGGGAATCTTGGGGCCCCAGGCAACTGCCTGTGTTTGCCTAAAGGGGGCTTCACACCGCCGTGCGGCAACGCGCCGCCTCCAGTCATTTTAATGAGGGTTGGGCGGCAGGCGGCAAGCGGTTTTGGCTGCGGCGGTTGGACCCAGAAGCGGTTGCCGCCCACGTGCACGCGCACAGATTTCCCCCTGCCGCCTGGAGTCCAGCGTGTTGAACTTTCTGGCGGCAGCCGCCTGGGAACAGTCAATCACATCGAAGGAAAAAGAAAACCCGGAAATAGCAGGCTTCGCGGGGCAGAACAGCAATGGAGGAGCTAATACTGCCGGTATCTGAATATCCAGAGCTCTACAATAATAATAAAATCTTTCATATGCACATTATAGAGTAAACAGAAACTGAAAGGTACTACTAGGGGGTACGTGTTTTTGAGGAGGGAGTGTTGTGAAGGACTTTTGGGCGGGCTCTGCTGTAACGTTCGCCGAATCACCTCTACGTCGCTGCCGCCTGTTACCCCATGCTCATGCCGCGGTGGCAGGAGCCGCTTTGAAAAACGCTCTGCATTTCAGGGGCCTCTGCCAGCAGAGGAGCGGTTTTCGGGGCGGTTACCGCGCGGCGGTGTGAAGGGCACTTAAGTGTAGCTACGCCCCTGGTGGTGGATGTAGTGTTTCAATGCTTGAAGGAGCAGAGACTTAAGGGAGCATGTGCTCTGCTCCTGCAGCGATTGGACTCTCAACCTTACTGTCCCTCTTTGTATCAATGCAGTCAATACTTGTAAAGTGCACATCCGAACCCCCGAGTTTATCTGTAATAACCATTATGATCACATGATGAGGCCCTATGGAAGTGATTTTCAGAATGACGTGTTTTTAACTTCAGAACTATCAGTTTTAAGTATCAGTTAAGGTTATTTTGTATATAATTGAAATCAGCTTACTGCTGCAAATATTACCACCAGCTTTGACTCAATCCCCCTTTCTGCCTCATGTGAGCTTAAAAGCTTCCGGATCATTCTGCAGTCAGAGATAAAGACCAGAGTCATAAAATCAGAGGTGATGTGATCTGTGGTCTGTTCTCCCGCTCTCTGTAGGTTAGCGCTGCCCTCACTGCTGGCGGGGGGGGGGGTTCCAGCCTGCCACTGTGTCTGCTGCTGCTGATGTAAACTGATGCAACCTTCATTCAAGACAAAGCAACAAAAAGAGAGGGGGAGAAACAGTGTGTGGGATCAGTGTCCACTACGAAAAGCAACACACAGAATGTTTGGTGGCGAGTTGCACCGCGGTTTCATAAAGCAGACCTAATAATTGATGACACTGTTGGATAACGATCAAGTGTGCGTGTTTGTGAGTGTGTCTGAAAGCAAAGAGAGACGCAGTGACAGTGTGGGGGAGAGAGGAGTGTGTGTGTGTGTGTGTGTGTGTGTGTGTGTGTATGCGTGCGAAAGATAAACAGTGAAAGTGGAAAAGACAGAGAGAGAAGGAGAGTATAAGTCTGTGAGAAGTTTGAGAGACAGACTGAAAAAAAGTAGAGAAAGAGTAAGACGTAGAAACACCAAGCAAGGGAGGAAGTTGCTCCACAGATATTTTTTCAGAATCTATTCTTCAGTTTTAGTGTAACTGGAAAACGTACTACATCCTTATCTCTGACCCGTCCAGGTCAGGGGGCTGTCGGCTCTCCCTGCTGTTATTACGTTCACCCTGAACAGGTTCCAACCTATCAATGGTGTTTACTCACATAAACATCCAGTTTCACATCAATACATGAAGTTTGATGAATGGAGGTAATTATAAAACCTTCTTAAAATTAAGAAAGGAATCTGATAAAAAAAAAAATAATAATAACAATAATAATTATAAAATAAATAAAATAAATAAAGTAAAATAAAAATTAAAAAAACAGATCTTTTCAGATATCTGCAGGTCAGAAATTATTTTGATAAAGACATGAAACCAGGTTAAGAGAGAAGTTAAACAAAGTGACTGTAATACTGTGTACAGCTGTTAAGAAGAATAAAAATAGAGTGGTTTCAATTAATGATCAAAGTTTGGTGATAAATAATGGAACCTCTACACACTACATAAAGAAGAGATGGGAAATGGGAAGTGTTACACAATTGTCTTCCAAAGATTGGCGCAACATCTGCAACATACAGCAAACAACTAGAGACTCCAGGATGCGGAAAGAGTTTTGTTGGAAAAATCTTATGAGATTTTTCATTACACCAAAGACAAAAATTACATTTTTAAGCACGCTACAAACATGCTGCAGATGATAGGCGCCGATTCTGTGGGTCCTTCAGGGCCCCGAGCACCCACGTGTGCCAAACATGCCAATGCAGCAGCCATTAAAGCAGCCATTACTTTTTTAGCATGTAAGTTTGTCCGTCTCCTTAAAGCACCATGATGAGCAGTAAGAGCACTCATTGGTCTGAATTCATGAAAACTAATGCAGATGCTGATCAATGGCAGATTGGCATGTCATGATTTACAGCATTTGGTTTCAGAACTGCAGACGGCTTGATGGCTTTACGTATGGTGCACTGTTCAGTGAACTAGTCACTAGGGAAAGGTGTAGGAGACTGGTTTAGATTTGTTATGACCTATACTGTGTTCTCTGTGCCAACTAAAGCCTGTTGCATTGAGTAAATGACATTAAAGAGAAGAAGAAAGGAAAAAAAAACTTGTTGGTGTCGTGCGTAAAATTTGTGAGATTATTTGGCTATGTGCATTTGTACATTTATGGTGTGGTGTGTGTGTCTGTCCCCTTTGATGCTTTTAAATAGCTTAATGTGCTTAAACACCCATTTTATTGAGCTGCTTTATTAAAGTGTCAGTCCTGGATGTTTTGAGCACCCACCAGCACAAACACAAATCAGCGCCTATGCTGGAGACTATGTAGGGAAGTAAATGTGGATCATTCTCACATCTTTTGGAATTGTAAAGAACTGGGAAGGATCTGGAGTGATGTATGGACAGAACTAAAAATATCTCTGGGTTATTAAATACCTAAGGCATTTTGTGTTTTAAATTATGATAACCTTAGCACAGACGTTGTTCAGTGTGAGGGTAGCTCCTTGGTTAATTTTTGGTTGCTGCCACCAAGAAGGCAATCACCAGGAAATGGTGCTGAGAGGGACTCACCCTCTACAGAACTGTCTGGTTATTGTAGAGGAGATATGTGAGAAGGAACTACTCACACATATTTCAAGAATTCAAAATGCAGAATTCTTCAAGAAAATGAACAAATGGAACACCAATAAGACCGCTTGTTGAGACACCGCTGATACTCTCTGCTGTACATTTGCTAGCACATGAAGATGTACTTGTGTACATTTTTTGTGTATCTTGATTTTTTTTTTTTTTCTAAATAAAGAAGAATAAAAGTTAAGTTTCAAAAAATACATGAAGATATGAAGTTAAAACATTAGAGGAGCTGTAGTAGTTAACGCAAATAAAAGTGCAGCTTCGGGTCTTTTCTTGGTCCCTTGTTTCAGTACAGTTAAGAAATAATCATATATGTCTGTCTAAATAAAGATCAAAGAAGATCAAGATCCCCATTCAGATTTCACCAAGCTTTTCATCCACAGGACCAAACTACATGACACCACGCCTTTACAGACACAGTGTGAAGGCAGCATCAGTACAGCTGCAGTCTCCTTAAAAACACCTCAACAACTCTGCATCCCCACAAAAAAACTTCCCATCTCTGGTTCATGCTGTGGAGGGAAACAAACCACCAGCTACATTTCTGAACAGTTGCAGTGTGCTCTTCTGCACTGTGGATAGACTAAACAATCTGAATTTAAAGTTTCATTTACCAACCAAATCCCAGGGCGGAGGAGGGGAACACAGAGACTTCAACACATTCGCTTTAATGCAAAGTTCATCATCCAACAGGGAAATTTTTTTTCTTCTCCCCAAGAGTGACAATAAAACAGAATCTCATCCCACACCTTTAGAGGCTGCTCTGTGAGTAAATCTTGGTCTGTTATAGCACATCTTTGATAATAATCATTAGTGGTGGAACTCGATTTAAAAAAATAATCTAAGTGAGAGTTTTGTAATTAAATAATCACATCTGAATCACAAGTCAATATTTGACATAAGAAAGATATTTTACAGTTTATTTCCTTATTTGTGTATTTGTTTGTTTATTTTTTCCAATTCAAATGGATTTTGTTGGATGACTGAATCAATAAGACATAAAGAGCGCTCAACAGATTCATAGACCACCACCCACTCTGGGGTGTTTGTCATCACTGGCCTAATTAAAATATTTCTGATTACCTTGATAAATCTTTAATGTTTCTGTAAGGGTTAGTCCACCAGTATGTGCACACTTTTTAATTATAACAATATCTTTAACACTAGAATAATATTATTCAAATTTACCGTTTTACAAAAAAAGCAGGAAAAACGTTATTGTTATTCTTTGACTGACAAATTACGGTTATTTACCTCCATTCCTGAACAGAGAGAAACCTGTTTAGGTTATTTCATGTTTTTCTCAATTAATTTCTGGCTTTTTGAAGAATCCAGTGTGTTGAAAATACTTTTTAAATGCAATGTTTAAGGAACATAACAGCATTTAAAAGAGGCAATGTTAACCAGGCTCAGCTAATAAATCTAATTTTTAAGGATTTTTATAAACTTGAACGCTAGTGAATGGCTCCTACATGTTGAGCATCAAGGTGGCATTCATGGACGATTCAATCTAAAGAAACGCATCATCTCGGTGAACGAACTAATCCAAATCACTCACTAAAGCTCTAAACAGTGTTAAAATGTCTTAGTTTTATTTTTAGGACATTTTTTTTTTCTCTGTATTTAATTAACTTAATTAGCACATTAATGTTCAGGTTCAGGATTAATTATAACATACCCCGCTTTTATTGTTAATGACATTATGTTCAGTTGAATTCATTACATGTACAGAAAATGTGATGTTGTCTCTGAGCACAGGGGCGTATTAAGTGGTTTGGGGGCCCAAGGCAAACTCAGTCAATGGGGCCCTCCATGTCCTTGTAACTCATCTTCCTCAGAGCTAGACTGGCCTTCCCTGGGTCTACTGTCTCTTTCCCAGAATCAAGGCATGAGACAGTGCTAATCTTGTACATGGTAACTTAACACAACTAAATGCATTTCCTCAAGTTCTGTACTTTAGTTTGATTTTGAAAAAAATGAATCCATAATTTAGTCCACTTTGTCCTGGATTTGAAATCTTTTATGGTCAATTGTCAGCTTATTTGTCCCACAGTGGGGAATTTACAGAGTAACAGTAACAAACGAGAAAGTATGAAGTGAAAAACATTACAATAAGTAAATATTGAAAAAAAACAAATTAGTAAAAATCTCAGAGCAACATTGTTTTTATTTCCGACTTGGTTGAAAATAAGAAAAAAATGGGGAAAAAGTGTTTTTTACCACTTTCTTCCTGAATCAAATGTTCAGATGTGTTGTAACATGGAATACCCCTTTGAATAAGAAGGGAGGGGGAGTACCCAAAATGATCATTAAAGAATAAGCCTTTGGATGTATTTTGAAGCATGTGAAGTAAGATTTAGAAAAAAGAAATGCTTTCAATTGAGGAGAACTCCATAAATCAGTTTTTAAGAGATGCTTTGGGGGCCCCTGGGAATCTTGGGGCCCCAGGCAACTGCCTGTGTTTGCCTGATTGTAGCTATGCCCCTGTCTGAGCAGGTGATTTAATCAGGTAGTAAATGTTATTTGTGGGATTATTTCTTCTTGGTTATTATGGTGGACAAACTCTGTTTAGTTTATTGATACCTCACTCTTCTTCAAATGTCAGTAATGACTCAGTGAAGGATATGACAGCTTTTCGTGTTAGCGTTTGAAAACAGGCCAGTTTTGCAGGCAAAAGAAAGGACTGTTTTTGCCTACAAGGTTCCCCTGCTACCATCCCAGCTATGATGTAATGCTGACTGTATCTATAGCTTACCTGATGAAGTCATGAGGAAGATGTGTTGGCCTGAGAGTCCGGGCCCCAAAGCCGATATTTTCCATGCTCTTACACAATTATTTTATCATTATCACCATGGCATGATTTATCTGTGTGTGTGTGTGTGTGTGTGTGTGTGTAGGTGTGTGTGTGTGTGTAGGTGTGTGTGTGTGTGTGTGTGTGTGTGTGTGTGTGTGTGTGTGTGTGTGTGTGTGTGTGTGAGTGTGTGTGTGTGTCTCAAACATGTCATTGTTTTCTGCTCAGTGAAGCAGTGCTGGACTGATGTGTTCCCAATGAAGAGCAATGACAATTAAACAGTAACCGACCTGCTATTTCCCTTCATTACCTCCCTGCTCCTCATGCTGTTTGTGTGTGTGTGTGTGTGTGTGTGTGTGTGTGTGTGTGTGTGTGTGTGTGTGTGTGTGTGTGTGTGTGTGTGTGTACACATCTGTATACTGTAAGTGTCTATGTATATCTGAGCGATCTCTGCTTTATGTCATGCAGACGCTGACATGGAAAGAAAGAAAGAAAAGCGTCATTGTTTCCGTACACACAGGCAGACGACACACACATGATATTTGATGCAAAAATATACAAACACACAACAAAAGAGGGTAATTTGCATGATGCCGGCACACGCGGGCAATGACTGAAGATTTCCCTTTGCTGATGGCTGAGGTTGCCCGGCGTTGTAAACACTTCCAGCAGGTACAGACCGCCTGCCTATGGATGGTTTTATTCCTGTAAACATACATTCAAAAGAGGATCTTATCATGCCATCTTGTCTGCATTTTCTGCATCATTATGACGTCCCCCCTCAGTCCTCCATTTCTCTTTCTTCCATCTCAAGTTTTTTTTTCCCTTTCCACCTCTTTCTCCATCTTTCTGTGTCTTCTCTCCTCCTTTTCCTCTCCCTCCCTCTCCAAACGCACACATAAGGACACAAACATCACTATTTTTTTTTTTTTCCCTCCCAGCACAAGGCCCACCACATAGCCATTTGCATAACAATCTCCACTTGTTTTTCTGCTTAGATGGAATTCACAGCATGGTGCCTGCATGACTGAGACAGGGGTCATTGCTATGTATATCAGAGAGAGGGAGAGGTGGAGGGAGGGTGAGGTGGAGGAAGGATGGGGGAGAGCGTTTATAGTAGGGAAAGGGAAACAGGGAGGCGGCAGTCGTGCAAATTCACATCTAGACGCACAAACACCCGACTAAAAACACGCATTGGTTCATATACAGTGACCATCAGAGACTCAGGAAACACAGACCACAAGTAGAGACAGGATGGAGGGGAAACATGTCTGATTGGTTCACAGCCGCCAGACCAGAGGAGCAGGAATGGACCGGAAACACCCTCTGATGGACCCCCTTATAGTTGTCTGATAATAGGATGTGGTTTTAATGTGTGTTTCATACTCTAAGTGTTCCTGCTTCAGCAGATCTGGAAGTTCTAGAGAATCAAATGGTTTAGAAAAAGCAACCAACACAAAATGTTTAATAAATTAGAGCTGCTCATCTCAGCTCGCTTCACTTAAGAAGTTTTGTTGGTAAAAACAATATTTGTGACACTCTACTTTGATAAATCATGACTGAAGAACACTTTAAAGGGGCTGTGAGGAGTTTCAAAGTGATCTTGAAAAATTCTCCCTTCTAGATATATGCCTGATCGTAATCCTCACTCTAAAATGAGATTCTCAGCACCAATATGACATGTTACAGGTTCTTTTAAATTCCTTATTTTTAGCTTCCTGATCGGGTCGAGCAGGACCAGATTGATTTATGGCATGTCTAGGTCTCTATGACAACACCACGCAGACTAACAAAGTTTAGGAGTGAGAAGAGAAATTTGTGTTTTTCTCAGCTGAAAACAATAAAATCAACATGAACTTGTGCAAATGATTGGCTCACAAAGTCACGACTGCTTCTGAACTCTTGAAACACTGATTGTATGATGTTTCCAAAACAACCGACTCAAAGGACACGCAAATGTGTCACTGAAAGGAGAAGAACTGGAGCTTGTGCAAGAATGTCTAGATGTCTAGGTCTCTATGACAACACCACGCTGGCTGATGAAGTTTAGGAGTTAGAAGAGAGACCTGTGTTTTCCTCTGCTGAAAACAATTTCTGTGCTCAATTTTGTAGTGATGGTGGACACTGGAGCCTAACTGTCCGACAGAGAAAGGACAGATGAGCAGAAAAAGGCTAAACAGGAGAGTGATAGAGCACAAGCTAGAGGCTAAAAGGGCTAAACCGTTTGTGCTAATGTTGATTCTAACCCACTACAGATTCTACAGATCCGTTAGAGCACCGGGCTGCCGATAGCACTACATGTAGCCAGCTACTACAACAACTGCTTTTCAAACTGTAGCACTACGTTACTGTACAGATAAATACCTTACCTTGGCACGTTACATCCAGCAAAACGTTTTCTTGAACAAAGAAAGTTTGTTTTTCGTAATTTACTACAGTGTGTGTGAGACTCTTGGCAAGAAGGTGGCAAGGCTGTCCCAGTAAAACAGATCCTCCTCACAGCATCTCTAATACAGACTGTAAATACCAGGTAGTTTTAACAAACATAGCGTAAAAAATTTGACCGCCTGTTTCCATCTCTTCTTCTTTGCCACACATTGATCACACGACAAAGAACAAAGCTAACATAGATTCTTTATGCAGTTTCTTTGCATGCATCATTACTGTCTACACATTAGCGGATGTTCTGTTTGTCAGGTTTTCACTGTTTTCTCTGAAGTAGAAGGACTTCTCATGACTGAGTTTCACCAGGTCTGTCTCTGGTGCATCTCTGCTCCCTCACAGCACCGGTGCTGATCGTTTTCAATTCGAGCCAGTGTGTCAACCCCCCCACTAGCTCCTCTCTGTTTCATTCAAGCTCAGTTCCAGATCCCTACAATGCATTTACACATGACCTCTAGTCATGGGTGCTGGAGCAGGACGTATGTATTTGCACAGATAAGATCAAGTGGGAAGGAAGTTGGGAACTGAAACAATACTAATGCATCAGGTTAATTTTCTGAATAAAATTCTCCACATTGATGTTGGACTGTGTTTCACTTTTCTACTACAACAACAACTGTCTTTGTTAATCTTGTTCCTCCATTTTATTCTCTTTTTAGTTCTTTTTGCATTTGAAGTCTATAATTACTTTGTTTCATTTGTTGGTCATGAACACCAAACTGCATCTGTCTGCAGTGGCTCTACTTTTTTATTTCTGTGTTTTTTTGGGGGGTCCTATGTGTAACCACAGTTCCATTGTTTTACAAACAGGATCAGCTGTTAGCAGCCTAAAGCATGTCCATGCTAACCAGTGCTGGGCCTAATGTTTCCTTCTCTGAGGAGAAGAAGGTGAGGACGATGTGCTAATGCTGCAGTGTGAGCTAAGAAGAGACAACATCAACCTTTCTTTCCATCCATTGCTATGGTGAATGTAAGATCTATCTCACATAAGATGGATGAGCTAACTCAGCACCAGAGGGACCACAGGAGGACAGAGTGGCATCATGCTATTCACAGACATGGCTAAGAGAGCAAAAACTGGATACAAATGCCACAATGGAAGGATCTTCACCTACTGTGAGCGGACAGGATCCAGGAGACTAAACTACTAAACAGACTGGTGAAGAAGTCCAGCTCAGTTCTGGACCCTGTGGAGGTGGAGGCTGACTAGAGGTGACGGCCAAGCTGTCAGCTCTGATGGACAGTTTATCTTGATGCTTTCTATATTGTCCTATTTCATTCTTGATTTTTTTTACACTATGCACTCTCTTGTATTGCTGCTGTAAATGTTATTTCCTCTGGGATTTATAAAGTACATTCTATTCTATTCTATTCCATTCTGTTCTATTCTACTGTATGAATGCCTAAACTTAAATGTCCATTATAATGCAGATGATGCAGGGAAAATCAAGGAGTATAAAAACCACTAAGATCAACATGAACTTGTGCAAGAATCTGTGATGCCTCGTCAGATGTCAAGTTTGAGTCTTTGATTTCTGTCTTGCCCCCATTGTGCGTGTGTGTGTGTGTGTGTGTGTGTGTGTGTGTGTGTGTGTGTGTGTGTGTGTGTGTGTTCTATAGTTCTGCTTTTTAGTCTTGTGTTAGTTTAACTTCCTGTCTCTGTCTCGTCTCGTTGGTTGTTCATCCCGCCCTGTATGTTTCCAGATGATCTCTTTACCTTGTGTGTAGTTAGTACATGTGTCTCTCTTTGTCCTCTCCCAGTTTGTTGTGTTTCATGTTTCGTTCCTGTGCCTCACCTACTCACGTTTCTAGTACAGTGGGTTTGATCCTTTGGTTATCTAAGAGTTTAGTGAAGCAGCTTTTTTTCTGCGTTTTATTTTGTGAGTTGTACTTTGTGTCTGAGAATAAATCTCCTTGTTTCTACTGACCTTTCTCATGTTTGGGTCCTTTCTCTGAGCGTAAAAGAATCCAGTTACTTGGTGTTACACTGGATCCTACACTTTTTTTTTGCCAACCATTATGAAATCAGCGTTATTTCAGAAAAAAACTGACCATCATTACCAGAAAATGCTGCCAAAATGTTTCTTCATTCAGTGGTGTTTTGTGTTTTACTTTTATGCCATAGTAATGTATTGTTCATATCATTGTCCCCTTCTTTCTATTATTACAAAACTCTGCTCTGACTTGATGGGGACACGGATGAACATTATCCATGGAAAGGTTGGTATGACATCCAAATCAAAAATATGCTTCAAATGTGTTAAAACAACACATGAGATATATATATATTTTTTTTTTGTTTGTTTGTTTTTTGAATGTGTAGTTTGACTTTTTTTTTTGTCAAAGTATTTTGTATGGAATTTCTACAGTTTTTATCAATTAGAGGAATCAGACCCATTTAAGTCTCAATGGTGCAACCATTAAAGCATGACAAATATAGAATAATTGACTTTCCTTGAAGTTATGCAAGTGTATCAAACTTGATAATATGAGCTTTGTTGCACTGAGCAGGTCAGTATCAGACATGTTTTCTTTCTATTTTGGCTTAGTTGGTTTAAAAAACATTTGATTTTTTTTTTTTTTTTTTTAGTACAGTTTAGTGGTTTGATCAAGTCATAGTCATCTCTTTTTTTTTAACAATATCAGAATTTATGAGTAAACATTGGTCACACCAGTCAACATTTATCAGTTACACCAACTGACCACCTCTTCTACCCCCTTGGTCTGGCATATTTACATGGTTGATACATTTGTGAATTTGCACTTTCCCTTTAAATATACATTGATAAATAGATAAATGAAAAATGATAACAAATAAGATTTTTAAAAAAAGATGAAATAGGGGTCACTTTTGGTATTTTGGTACCTGTAATAAATGCTGTTATACACTGTTCCCATGACATGGTATAATATGGAGTCCCCTTATTTTTCTTCTTCTTACATTCTCACTGGGCAGCCAACTTGAAACCTGATTGGCCAACCCAAAATACTGTATACTAGTGTTCCAGAGTACCAATTTTTAAACTATTAAACTAGATATAAACATTTTGAAATGCTAAGTTTGCCCAGATTTGAAATATAAATATCTGGGTAGGTGCTAAAGATTCATTCATCTGATGACATCACTTTTCCATCCTTTCTGTAAAAGGATCAGGGATGCATGTGAGAGAATAAAGTCTGAAATCAATGTTTTTTTGCAGTCTCTCTGCATTCATCATTAAAAGCATTATCCTGTGAATCTTTGTACAGCACAGAGGAAGCTAAGCTAAGCAGTGTTTCACCCAGAGGGAGACCACTTGCCAAACAAAAAAGGTGCAGTAAGCTTGTGGGGCAGCTGTGGCTCAGTGGTAGAGTGGGTTGTCACTCTGTCAGAAAGTTGATTGTCAGCAAGACACTGAACCCTGTGGATGCACAGGAACAGGATTAGTACTCTCATGACAGCCTCTGCCCTGTGTATGACTGTGGCATGAAAGTGACGAGAAGTGTAACGGTGAGTGGCCAGGAGGTCTAGAGAAGTGCTGTGTAAGTACAAGTTCATGTACCCTTCATGCTAATTCCACACTTACATGATAACTAGGGATGCACAATATTGGATCTTTTTTTTGCTGGTATCCGATACGTGATATTTTACAACTCATTTAGCCAATCCTAATACACACATTTTTTTTCACACTCATAATTGCAGAGTACATCAACTCTCTCCTGTATTGGGAGAGGCATGTTGTATTTGTATTTGTATATTGTAATTATTATTGTTTTTTTTTCTTTCTTTTTTTTTCGTCGCTAGGCGCTGCCCAAGTACGGCCTGTTGCAGTAGCTCTCTCGTCTTTGTCTGTTTCTTGTAATTTTTTTTGTCTCTTTTTCGTCATCTTTGTATTTGGAGTGGATCATTACTTTGTATGGTTCATCGTTGGTCATGGACACCAAACTTTTTGTGGCTTCAGTGATATTTTTACTACTTTTCTCCTGTTTGTCTGGAGATCCTACATGTAACCATGGCTGCATTGTTAACATGTGAAATTAGCTGTTAGCAGCCTGTAGCATGTCAATGCTAACTAGTGTAGGGCTTGATGATTTCCCTCAAGGTGAGGAGGAGGAGGTGAGGACGACCTGCTGGTTCTCGGGTGTGAGCTGGGAGGTGACGACGTGGACCTGTCCTTCCGTCCATCGTTGTTGGGAACGTGGGATCTATCTCCGGTGGGATGGATGAGCTAGCTGTGCTAGCCCAGCGGCAGAGGGGCTGCCGAAGGGCAGAGTGGTTCACGGACGTGGCTGATGGAGCTGACATCGGACACCGGCGCCACATTGGAGGAGCTTCGCCTGCTGTGAGCAGACAGGATCCAGGAGACAGAGACTGAACAGACTGCTGGTGAGGCTCAGTCCTGGACCCTGTGGAGGTGGAGACTGGCTGGGCTGGAGAGTGGTGGACGGGCTGTCGTCATCTATTTTCTTGTGGACCTTTTTGCACTTTCTATACACTTTCTTACTTTTGTTTTCCTAAATGCTGCTGTGACCCCTTGAATTTCCCCTCGGGGATGAATAAAGTATTTTTGTATTCTATTTTTTTCCATAATGTATACTCTTATTACATTTGTTTTGTATCATTCATTTCTTGTACAAATTAAGAAGAACATACACTTGAACTATATTTATTAATGACAATTGCTTTCAAAAGAAAAATAAAAAATACCAAAAGAGACATCCTACTTAAAACCTGGAAAAAATCATTATGAACAACCAGTGAAAATTGGGCCAGTTTCACAATTTCAAACATTTGACAGTCAATAACCATAAGCTCTGTTTGCAGGAAACATATGAGAAGTGTAACTTTGCAGCAATTAAACCCTAATTAAACAGAATGGTTTAATATTTAATCTGCATGTACCTTACAGACTGCTCCTTGATGTCAAATTTAACTTTAAACAGGAGCCAAATATGTGACGACTTAATTTGTTGTACAAACAAAATCACAAAAAGTACAAAAACATTATGCAGCTTCATTCCCTGATCAGGACATAAATAAACAGGCGGGCTGTTGCTACACTGCACAATTCCATAAGCTGTAAACAACCTGTAACAAAGAGTTGATGTGCAGTTCAATCAAGTAAGCAGCAGCCTGCTTTTTTTTCTCAGTTTATTCAATTGGAGGAATTTGAGGTGTTGGCTGATATAGGATATTTTTTAGTTAATATTGGCTGAAAATGATAACGTCCTTGGTTTTCATTTTACAGTTTAACACATATCAAATGATATTAAGTGTCTAACATGCTTTGTTTCAGTCAAATGAAAGGGTTCCTCCATAAGGCTGGCTCAGAAGAGAAATCTGTGCAAATCTGGATAAAACTTGTTGATCTGAAGTTTTTTATTCCTTTTTTCAAACTATACTGTTTGTTTGTTTGTTTGTTTGTTTGTTTTTATCAAAAATGAAAGACACTGTAAAGCCCCACTGCTTTGTATTAAATTCACATGTAAAATAGTGTGTGTGTGTGTGTGTGTGTGTGTGTGTGTGTGTGTGTGTGTGTGTGTGTGTGTGTGTGTGTGTGTGTGTGTGTGTGTGTGTGTGTTCTATAGTTCACACACACACATAGCTACAGTGCTAAATGATAGCTGGAATCTATAATATTGAGACAATCAGATGAGTAGAACGCATACCTCTCTCTTTCTGTCTCTTACACACACACACACACACACACACACACACACACACACACACACACACACACACACACACACACACACACACACAGGTCATTGATGCTGATAAATATACCCAGATAGACGCGATGTGTGGACACACCGACAACAGTGGCGATCCAAACAGCAGCACAAAGAAAGTGACAGGGTGACAAAGTAGAAAGAATGACGGCAGAGAAGAAAAACAAACAAGACAGGCGTGGGCGTTCAAGGCGAGTAGGAGTCATCTTTTATCCTTTATTTAATCAGGTACTCTCACTGAGATCCACATTCACTCTTTCAGGAGGACCTGAGAAACAAAGAGTTGCTGCAAAAGTGACAGAAAAAAAAAACACAAATGGATTTCAGTTCAAGTCCTCGTTCAGCGATTCACAGCAAGCACCACAAGAAAGCAACTTTGTTTTATAGATGAGCTGTGGTATACAGTTTAGATTAAACTACTGTTATTAAGACTTTTTACTTTACCACCAGAGCTGCCATCAAGATAAAAACCTCTAGCATCATACAGCGACACATAATCCACAGCTGATCTCAAGACGTTGGCAGCACAGTGATTTTTTTACTGATTTCTCTTTACTTCACCTACAGAATGAGTGTTCTGCTTTCCTATACTTTAAACATTGATGTAAAGTTTCAATGCTGGATGTTCAGACTTGGTGTGTGCAGATTTTCAAACCTTTACTTATTCATATGACGTAGAAATCCCTGAATCTGTAAATTCATCCAAACACTCAGCTCTAAAGACAGCACCAGATCTTCACCAGATTTTTATGACACTTGAAGAAACAATGTGGTCACCATATGTGGATTTCCTGATTGGCTTCCAGGGGGCTGGCCAATCATAGAGAAGGGAGTTTGTGAAGCCTTAAAGAGACAGTGGCTAAAACAAAGTGATTCAGACAGAGGCAGATATTTTTCTAAAACCAAAGAAAGAGAAGGCTGCGCTGTGTAACAAGTAAAGATACTACAGGGTACCAGAGGGTTAGCACAGACTCTTCAAGAACTCCACGTCTTTTTTTTTTTTTGAAAACTTCTTAAATGAGACGTTTAGTCTTGAATTGTCAGCTTCAAGTCTTACAGAATACACTCAATATGATACCATTCTGAAGCATTTCAAAACCCACAAACACCTCGTGTGGTCATTGCTTATTTTGACGTTCAGTGCAGAGTTTTGGGCAGTTCACTTCTCACTGGCTCACTCCTGCACCCTCACACCTGTTCCTCATCATGCAGTTATTACCCGTTCTTAACCCCTTACAACATGAATGAAGTAACAATCATATGAAAAATAAAAATAAAAATGTGTGTTTCTAAATTCTTACAAAGGGCTGCACAGTGGCGCAATGGTTAGCACTGCAGCCTCACAGCAAGAAGGTCACCGGTTTAATTCCCAGCTTGGCCCGTGGGCCCTTCGGTGTGTAATTTGCATGTTCTCACCGCGCATGCGTGGGTTCTCTCTGGGTACTCCAGCTTCCTCCCACAGTCCAAAAACATGTTCATTAGGTCAATTAGTCCCTTTAAATTGCCCCGAGGTGTGAGTGTGTGTGAATGGTTGTCTGTCTCTGTGTCAGTGTGTACCCCGCCTCTCGCCCAATGACAGCTGGGATAGGCTCCAACCACCCACAACGAGGAATGGGCACCAAATTAGGTACTTTTATAGGTACCGACCGAATTCTGTCAAAAGTACCGGGTACCAATTCACGTAAAATCAAAAGGTACCATGTTTAAGTACCTAAATGTATCCTTGTGACTGTGAGAGAGTGGAAGAGTAGGTGATTTACCACGCTGGACATGAACACAGTATTACAAGGTAATATATTGAAGAATAAATATGTTAAATTGAAAAGAAATATACTTTATTATTAGACAGATTGATATTTTTTACTACATAAACACAAAAAAGTACAGAAAATTGGTATTGTTGAGTACCGCTACTGATTGCCAGGTACCGGGCAGTGGTACAATATCTTTTTTTAATATGAAAGGTACCCATCCCTTCCCGCCACCCTGAACAGGATAAGAAAATGAGTGAATGAATAAATTAATTCTTACAGATGCTAAATTAAGTGGAGACAGTAAATTTAAACAGAGGTACCTATATATTACAACATAGTGCATTTGGTATAATCCTTGGTATGAGCAGAACATGAATCAATGAGCTTTAATGGGATAAAAAGGTCATTTCAACTTCATCAAGGTCTGACAGGGTATGTCGCAAATTTGTGACAACAGGCATCAAGAGGTCTTGGAGAACTGTAATACTTTCCCCGTGGTATAGAGGTTGAATCGCTAGCCTTTATGGGTATCTGCAAGTTCTCTACTTCTTTTTTGTCTTCCTTTTTTCCAGTGCCTCCACTGTATGTCCTGTAGGTCTGCCCATCTCTGCCACGCTGCCATGCTCTCTTTTTGGACTGTCACCTGCTTCCATCTATAGCTTCACACTTCTCGCCTGCACTGCTCTTGGATCTTCCTAACCCTCCTCTGACTCTGGATCACCTTCTTCAAACTCTTTCACCTTAAATTAAAATTTACTTTGACTGTTTCCTCTGTCTCTACATCATTTAGGGGTGCTAATAAAACAACTGGTTGGATCCCTTTAATTTGTGGAGACCTTTGTGTTGTGTGGTATCCTGTGTATGAGCTCATGTCAAACTGGATCAAATCTAGATCACCTGATTGTGCACACTGTGTGTGGTGTGTGTGTGTGTGTGTGTGTGTGTGTGTGTGTGTGTGTGTGTGTGTGTGTGTGTGTGTGTGTGTGTGTGTGTGTGTGTGTGTTTGTGTGTGTGTGTGTTTATAACATATTGAAGTATGTATTTTATTTCCATGCATGTGCCAGCCTTGGCACTGAGCAGAAACACTGAGGTTGGGATGTTGCTATGGTTATGATATAAGCAGGGACCTTGCAGCTAGAGAAGAGAACTGAAGTTTCTGTATGTTCAGGTTTTTTTATTGTTACACCTGTTCTTAGTAACCTTGGACGGTAAAAAAAAAAATAGCAGAGCATTCCTGACCACATGTTACACACTGTCTTTCAGGGCCTGAAACAAAATGTTCTATTTCTCACACAAAGTTTTAAGAGTGTATGATAAATGGACCAGGACTTATAGAGTGTTTTTCTAGTCTCTCTGACCACTCAAAGCGCTTTACACAGCTAGTCTCTCTCACCCATCCACAGCACGTTCACACACTGATGGCAGAGAGTTCTACTGTAGGGAATCATCAGTTCTAGCTAACACATTCACACCCATCCACACACAATGATTAACAGTGGGAGCAGTTTGGGGTTGAGTGTCTTGCTCAAGAACACAAGAACACTTCATGTGGCACCAGGAGCTGGGTTCAAACCCTCGACCCCTGTCAACTAAGGCAATTTTTTTCAACATTAAGGTGGAGTATCTAATTACTTCTTACCTCTATTTGTACATATATAGGTATGTAAATATGTATATATGCATGCATACATGTATATGTTTATGAACATATATATGTACATATGGGCATATAGTAAATGTATATTATTATTCATGTTAAGGCTAATGGGTGAAAATTGACAAGCTATGTCACTCCTTTTCAAATATGTAATTCATTTCTTTTGTTATTTTTCTTTGTTTCATTGGTATATGCCGTCATAAGATTTTCAATTATATATTGTGTTGTGTGAAGAAATAATAATTGGGAAGGCCTGTTCTATTGCATATTTAAAATAAAATAATACATTTATTCAAATAAAATAAACAATTAAAAAATGAAGAGTTCATTTGCAAAAACAGATAAACGCGAATTTGGAAAAAAAATGAGCTGATGCTTGTGATTTACTCTTTGTATTGCATTGTTTACAATGCCGATATCTCCTGTTGGAAACCGGATCAAAGCTCATGTTTTGTTGCAGAAACCGCTTTGCGCCACAGCTGTTTCTTTTAAAAAAGTTTCTTTTTTAAAAAGGAGTTATCTGTTTTTGCAAATGAACTCTTCAAATATAAATGTGCTCCCTGGCAAATTCATACTAAGGTGTTTCAGCCTTTTTTGATACTATTCACCTTGAAGGTTAGTTATAGTAGATACCATATGCATGTTCAGCTTGAAATCATTAAAGTTTTGCAGCTGAATGTACACACACACACACACACACACACACACACACACACACACACACACACACACACACACACACACACACACACACACACACACACACACACTCATACTGTGACCTGTGATGTGTTCAGTTAACACACAATAAATCACTCTACGTCACTTCTTCCTGATAAAATAAGCCCTTTGTCTCTGATAAGAGCCTACAGTCCACAGTAAGACGGGGTAACCATGAGAGGGGACATGTTTCCAAAAGTGCTTCCTCTAAAATAGATTCTGAGCTTCAGAGAAATGAATTATAAATATGATTTAATCATCCTGGTAGCTCTCTACATTGTATTGATTTCTTATGAATAGGGTTCGACCATTACTGGGAGTTTCATGTGTGCGTTATAAAGAGGAAATGGTCAAGTATCCTGTGTTTGAGCCACATTATCAGTGTCTGTATTTAGACTCTCTCATTTTTAAAGGACAACACTTCAAATAGGCCCCATTCTTTCTATAAAGTAGTGTGTGTGTGTGTGTGTGTGTGTGTGTGTGTGTGTGTGTGTGTGTGTGTGTGTGTGTGTGTGTGTGTGTGTGTGTGTGTGTGTGTGTGTGTGTGTGCCCTTGAAATTAATATTTAATATATTGTTGAGAAATTGCTTGAACGTAGCCCTGTAGAGTATAAAAACAGACTGGAGGAGGGGTCGAGAGGTTAAGAGAAAGAGACCAAAGGGCTGCCAATCACCTTGAGCTCAGGGCTGCTGAAGAAATCAAGGGAGTGTTCTCCAGGAATTTCACCAAGAAGCTTCTTTTTCCTTTTTTTATTTCTTATATATTTATTTATTTATTTATTTATTTTTAATTTTGCTTAGAGTTTAAACGTAGCAAGAGTTTAGAATTTGCACTGTTGGATCTTAAAAAGGTTCTAAGTGGAGTTTTAACCCTTTGCTGCCTGAATTTATTAAGTTATAAAAAAAATAGATTGTCTTTATGCGTTTTTGCATTCTTACAGATGTTCAATAAAGTGGAGATTGTAAATTCGAGTACAGTACACACAATAGTTATAACTAAGTTATATTATGTATATAGACATGAGAAGTTCATCCCCTGACAAATATATTGTGACATGATGGATCTGATACAATCTCTGGTATGTGTAGGTAACAACGCGATACAAAGATCATTTCAGCTGCATCAAGATATGACAGAGTGTGTCCCACATTTGCGACAACAGGCATCAAGGAGTTAAAATACAAAAAAAAAAAAAAAATCAGGAGTGAGTAAGAATGAAGAAGACAAAGATGAATAGATAATAAATTAATTAATAAATAATGGGTAAGCAATTTATTGCAAACTAAAAGTTAAAGTGAAAGACTGTCCATCACATGTGTAAAAGTTTAAGACCACAGCCTTTAAAATAGCTCAAACCCCCTAAAACAGGCATTAAAGGTAAAAAAAAAATGACTCTGTGATGAGGAGCTTCCCCTGTTCTTGTTGATCACTTCATGCTTGATGCGAGTGTTTCCAGGAGGCTGTGGGAACGTTGCTCCTGGTGGTGAAGATGTCTTCATAGAGGATCATCCACTGTCTGGCCCTGACGTCCATTTCTGTAAACGTTCCTCTCCATCCATCCACAAATGTTCTGAGCTTTTTCCTTTGTCAGGCGGACATTATGACCTGCAGCGTTGTCCTGTTGAAAAACCCAGTCATTACCACACAGACCAGGGCCCTCAGTCATGAAGGAGGCCCCCTGTAACATCTCCACAGAGCCAGCCGCCGTTCAATCAACCTGAAGCTCCATTGTTCCATTGAAGGAAAAAGCCCCAGATCATGATGGCGCCTCCTCCACTGTGAAAACATCTCCAGTGGGATCTCCTCATCATGTCAGTAATGTTGAAGCTACTAGGACCATCAAGGTTCAGTTTTTCTCCTCAGAGAATCAAACTTTCTTCACCTTTCAGTGTCCCATGTTTGCTGCTCTCTGCAAAAGTCCAAACAGCGACTTTGTGGCGTTGAAGGAGACGAGGCCTTAGATGTGTTTTGTTCTCAAAGCTCTCACATGGCGTCTAATGGTTATTACATTAGATTTACGCTCAATTTTTGCAGCACGTCCAATTTGCAGCACAGTTTAGCTGTTGGACTTATGGTACATGTGATTTTGAATTTGCTTTATTTGAGTATGTGTTGCACATTTCCCCTGTTGGAGATCATTCAGACAGTTGTGTGTCATCTGTCTTTGTATGAGCAAAACAAACAATAGCACTGTTTATTATCTTTATTTGTACCATGCGTCTACGGGCTTAATATTCAACAACCAACAATCATTCAACAAATATATGTACTTTATAAATGATTTTCTTGCATGCACCATCTTTTTTCTGTTCCTACCAGTTAGAGTAATAAGACAATTACATTACATAAGCCAGTCCATTCATGTGCTCATGTGCTCAAATTTCCTCTCCATAAAGCGTAAAAACTATTTCCTGGAAGGAAAGTCCACTTAATAACCAAACCATCAGCACCATGGTGGTTTGTAGTAGTAAGAGGAACTATAGATCTGTAATAACAAGAGAGGAAGTTGAGCCTCCCGCGTGCTTTAATTCCTCTAACGGAGCCGTTTGCCTCGGCGCAGGGCGGGAAGGAAAAGGCCTTTTAATGGAGATACACTCAGAGCTGATTGCAGGTCATTACACCACCACAGGGACGGACCAGAGGAAGGAGCTTAATGGTGGAGCCAGAAGAGGGCTCATAAACCATCACACACACACACACACACACACACACACACACACACACACACACACACACACACACACACACACACACACACACAGAGTACATTCAACAGTCCCTGATGAAGACACGGTGAGTGTGAACGGACGGTTCCACACACACACGCACTCAAGATCTCGCTCTGTATGAAACTAGCAGAGGCAATGACGCCCACACACACACTTTACCACACACTGAAATACACACTCCTTTTTTTCATGATTATTCTATCATGGTAGAGTTTGTTTAAGACCCCATTAGAATCAAAAGGGCGACAATCTTCTTAATCAAGCTTAATTTATTAAAACATCAGCTGCGCTATTAACATTAACAGGAAGAGGCAGGAAGGCAGTGGGAGGCTGAGGCAGAGGAGGAGACAGAGAGACAGAGAGAGGGAGGAGGATGGGAAAAGTCCAAAAGAGAGAAACTTATTGATTCCAGTTTTGGATTTCTTTCTTTTTCCCATGTGTTTTTCTAAATTTGAACTTAAGCCTGGTTTTTACTTGACTCTGCACCGTTCTGGTCCGCACCATCCTGAGCTTTACAGACTTCGATGTCCATGTGTCTGCATCACTGTGCAGTACTCCTCCAAAACACATGAGGGCAGTGCGGTCTGTATGAACTTCAGTTAGCCTATTTTCTGTCCCACAGTGTTTCTCTGCTGTCTATGCAAACCTTTGGTGACTACTTAAGACAGAAGGGCTTTTGCTTTTTCGATGTTCGATGAAGTGTTTGCACCAATTTCAACCCTGTTACATAATTTTATCCCATATTCCAAAAATAAGCTAGTTTGAATCTCAGATTGTACAATTAAAAACGAACTAGTACCCATTGGTTCTCAGTTTGAGTTTCAAAACAAAAAAACGTGTCTATTTTTTTTCTTTTTCATTGTAGGACCTATGTTTTCATGTCCTATGTTTTGGTCACTTACCCTCAATAATGGAAATTTGAACTTAAAAATTTGAACTAAATGATTCCTATATTTCTAAAGAATAATGGACAGAGTTTATTTTTAAAGGCCAAGAAATTCCTAAAGACAGTAAATGCCCCGTTTAAAAGTTTAGAAACACATGCACCTATAAACTGCTCGCTGAACATTTGGCTGAAGATAGTGTCTTATTCCCCAAATATTCAGAAAATCTGCTCTTTTAAAGACAATGTTGGTGATGTGGTTTTGACACCTCACAAAAAAATAATAATAATAATAATAAAAAAATGCCAATCTTAACAAATATTTTTTGAATAAGGAAAAAGGAAAAAAAACAAACTCAATGAACAAAATTTTTTAAAATGTACTTGATTCTCAAACAGCTACCAGAATGTTTATATATATATATATATATATATATATATATATATATATATATATATATATATATATATATATATATATATATATATATATATATATATATATTTGACTTTACATTTGAATGTAATGGGTTATTTTATATCTAATCATCTTGTGTCATTTTGGCAAAATTTAATAAATATTAAAGAAAAAAAGAAAACCTTTCACTATCACATTTATCCTGTTATTCCTTTTATTTTCTGTTATCCACACTTCTCAAACACAACTTCTTCTCCTGGGGAATGGATGAAAAAAAATCTTTTATAAAACAAAAAAATAAAACACTTGGATACACAAAGAGTGATTATCCGAAATTCACTCTGGACTAATTTGATCCCACACATGTAATCGAGCGGGCAGATCACCATCAAGGATCCGAGTACACCAGTTTATCTACCAGGCTTTCTGTGCACGCTCACCAGGCCACCTTTAACGCTCCTCCCGCTAAGTAGTAATGCTCCTTATGTGTATTGACATACACCATTGACAAGTCAATTCAATTTACCTTAGGAAAATGGTTAGTGTTTTTATTAGGTTAATTAGCCGGCCCCCTGCGGGAGTTGTGGAAAGAGCAAGATAAGAGATGAATTCACAGCTCTCCTGTAATGGCTGACGAGCTGACGAGTCGGGGAGAATGGTAATTTATCATCATATAATGACGAGCTCAGATTATAAAAACACAACCACAAACACTGTCATTTATATCTTTATGAGAAATTGAAAGGAAACTCCTCTAATCCTCTATGGAGAGGATCAGCAGTCATGGGGAGTCCGACTCAGATGGATAATGAGGCTCTGGAGGAGGTAAATGAATGACTTCTCTGTTAGTGGTAGAACCAGCAGTTCAACAATTGAACGCTTTACTCTGCAACTTGGAACAAACATCTATGTTCTTCTCCAGAAAAAAATAAAAGAGGCCCTTTTCAAACAAGGCTGCACCAAATCAAAGAGTGTCCCTTTTACGTCCATTAGCCTGGAGTTTATGCGCTGAAGCCATAAGATACTTAATCCCATTCTGTTGCTGCAGGCGACTATTGCTCATGTTAACCCTATGATTTATTAAAAACGTGTAAACTTTGGAATAATCCTGATTATGGCAATAAGATTTCTTTGACATGACCTTGTTCTGCTACAAAAGGTTAGAAAGCAATATACATAGCTAAACTCTCTGTGCCCCCAGAGGATAGTCTTGCCACCAGCTTAATACCACTATTCCACCAAGCCAGCTCCAGGACTAGTTCAGAGCCAGTGCTGAATTGGGTTACAGATTTTTGTGTTTCAACCACCACCAAAAAAGTGATCCTAACACTTTAACTTCCCCTCCTTTTTTAGCACTGAGACTTCCACTTTTTTAATGCAAGGGCTTTAAATTCAATTTAATTTCAAACCCCACAAATTTCAGAAAAAATTGTCAGTTCATCATAGTTTCAAAGAGATATGACAACTCAAAAAAATGCTCTACCAGTGAAGTATACACACACACACACACACACACACACACACACACACACACACACATATATATATATATATATATATATATATATATATATATATATATATATATATATATATATATATATATATATATATATATATTAGGGCTGTCATTTTAACGATTAAATTAGATTAATTAATAACACCGCAAATTAATGCGTTATAAAAATTAACGCGGATTAATCTGGATCCCAAACACACGAGGCATTTAAAGACGCACTTTTTTTCAAATGTCTAGAATTTACAAACCGTTTGTCCTACATGGAAAAAGTGGTGTTCTCATCAGATTTTCAAATTTCCGACGGTCCTTGAATGTATCACACCTGACATCAGCAACATGCTACGAACTGGGGGAAGAGAGAGCGCTGTTAAGGGGACTGCCGTCCACATCTTGTTTATTCACACGTCCTTTTTGAAAATCTACAGAAAATCAACCGTTTGCTCTAGCTCAACTCTGTAAAAAACAGGTCATTTTACACTCTCTACTGCATCAAACAAGCCCTGAATGATCGATAAATGTTTTGTATTTAAATCTAAAGAATTCTTTGAAAATTTCCTTCCATCTTCCTGGTGTCATGTTTCAGCTTGGGGCTGCTCTGCACCATTCAGCAACAGTTTGTGTGTTCAGAGCATGTTAAACTGAAAATAAAGTGTTTTGTACATAGTTCCTCACAGTTTTTACCCTTTAGCCCTGGTTCTCCTGACCTCATAGAAGTATAGAAGTTCATATTGCAGCGAAAATTGAGTCCACATCGAGTAAAAATGTGAACAGAAGCAAAAACCGTCCTAAAAATCAAATCAGCTTATCTTAGGTGCAGGACTGTGTAGATTTTGTAAAGATAGAACCATAACACTTTTTTCATGTGTTCCTTATGCCTCAGGGTACCTAAAAATGTGTTGTATATATTCCCACCTTATTTTAAAATGTTTTTAAATGTCTTTTAATGTTATGTTAATGTCCTGGAATTCAAATTCTTTATTTTGGGACCGTTAGCAGATATGAGATTAAAATGCGATTAATTAGATTGATTAATTACAAATCCTGTAATTAATTTGATTATTTTTTTTAATCGCCTGACAGCACTAATATTTATATATATATATATATATATATATATATATATATATATATATATATATATATATATATATATATATATATATATAGTCAGTGCAGTTAAAATGTCTGTGTTCGCTGCTTTTGACATTTTTAGAGGCGGGGTCTGGAGGAGCTTGTTAATCAAAACCCTGCTCTTAAACTACAGTGGGTGAGAGCTGTGCGCTCTTTAGATGTGTGATCAGCATGGATATGAGGAGAAGATGTGAGATGACAGAGGCATAGCGAGTCGCTGGAAGTCAGAAAAGTTCAGGCAGCTCACACTCAAACTGAAGATGTGTCCCTGTAGTTTATAGAGAAAGAATGGCGCAATCCTGGGAAAAGACGCCAGAGATCATAAAGACGATCAGAGGATGGAGCGCCCAGGATGAACGCGATCAAAAAAGTATCTTTGTCTGGTTTTTTTGGATCAAAAACATGGAGACATAAAAGAAAACAGTCCATTCTTCTTAGGTAGTTTTTGTATTTACACAGTCATCGAAAACAATTTTATTTGCAATATTATTACAAATAATATTACAATATTATTTATGATTTGGAGTCTTTCTCTGGGAGCAGCAGGTCAGTGCTGTCGCACTGTCTCAGAGCACATGTTCATATCTTGATGAACATTCATCAGGGATGTGACTCAGTTAGAAATGAGCTTTTGCGTAGTTACTTTGTAGTTTTAGGACAATTAATATTTTTCTGCATATCCTTAAGTTTTCAATGCATATTGTTTGACTGTAGCCAGATGTGGACGACTTCTTTTATCAGAATGTACAGTTAGCTGTGTCTGTGCAGTGTTTTCAATCAGAAACATGAGAAACATCAAGTTATTTACAGGCTTCACTTTTCCTGATCCAATGCACCACACCAAAAACTGACGTCAGGGGGTGATTCTGAAATTCTAATCCCGTAGAACTACTGAGTAAACATACAGTTTAAAATACCTCAGCGATAGAGGAAAATGTTCAATTAGCGTTGTATTTTAATGGTTATTTCCATCACTAGATCCAGCACGAACAGCAAGTGGGCAAAGACAAGTTGAAAGACAAGGTAAGAAAGAGCTTGATGTCCCCTTTTTTTCTGCTATTTGGTCAATATACATTTGATTTTTGGATATTTAGCTAGCAAATATTAAAAAGTTGAAACGCTTCTTGACAGGTCAAAGGCCTCTAAGGTGACTTAAAAAAAAAAAAAAAAGAAACATTACTCAACTAGAGCCCACAGCTGAGCTTGAAATGGCAAATATAAAATGTGAATGCAGACATCAGCACAGAGAAATAACACCCTCTCCTTCATTATTCGTGTACAGCTCTGAATGAAAATGTTGCATCTGGCATGGACGATGAACATACAGCATCACATCCCCTGTTGAGTGCACACAGACCCACAGCCACACACAGAGCGCGTGCAGTGGGGACTGTGGACAGGCGGTGCAGGGCTCCCTTGCCGAAAGCCTTATTGATTTGGATAAAGGTCTTTTGATGAGGCAGATTGCTCATCAGGCTGGAACGACATGCTTCTAAGATGTGACGCCTTTCCAGACCAGCCCAGGGGCCCATCGACCAAGGCATGGCTGTCCTAACTCAGTGTGTGGGTGTGTGTATGTGTGTGTGTGTTTATGTGTGTTTGTCTGTCTGTCTTAAATGATCACACTTTAGATGCGGCAGCATTGATTGGAGTTGGCCCCATCTGGGTCAGCACGGCCCCACCCTGACATGTCCTCAGCTGGAGGAAGGACACCAGGCAGTGAACTTCATGGTCCAGCTTCAAAGAATTTCAAAGTGTCAAAAAGCAGCTGATAAAGTTTATATAATATGACCATACTTATTTATCCATCACATGTTTTCTAAGCTGTTTTGGATGGAGGACTTCAGAATGAAGGGAGGATGGGCAGAATGGAGGACTACATGCAGCAAAGACAGGTGGCTGGGAGTGGAACCACTGACCGCCAGGATTTGCCTCAGCACACGGGGGAAACACAAAACTCTAATGTTTGGTGTGATCGAAAACTAACACAGCTACAAAAACACTGTCCTCTGTGGAGGGACACTTAAAATCACTGGGCTATTACGCTGGAAACTCTCACCTCTAACTCGTTAATGAAGATGGTTTTGGTACCATTTAAGATGTGCACAGGCAACTTGTTACTTTAAGTAATCAGATTTAGACGAATGGCTGACTTTGACTGAAAGGCTGGCACCCTGTAGCTGTCTGTAAAGAGGCCAAAGGCCCGTCTCTTAATGTCAAACTAACTCCAAAGAAGCCCGGCTGAGTTCAGCATTTACAGTCTGCCCCTGGATGGGCTGATGCACTGAAATAAACAAATGAGGGACGGGATGTCACAGGGACTATATCCATATTTTATAAAGTCTGTGGTTAGGTAAGGGTTAACATGAGAAGTATGTCCCGGGTTACAAACATCATGATTTTATTATACATGTGACCAAAGCTACACGTAGTCAACCTTTACACAAAATCACAGACGGATTTCTTCAGACGTCTGTGAAGACATCACTTCAGCAAGCAGTGAGGAGAAAGGTGAGTCTAATAAAACTTTCTGTTAAAGCACTGACAGGGCACACAAACGAGAAATATATTTCTAAGATGGATTTCATTTTTACAGTTAGAGTGTTTATTTTTTATTTTTTTGTTGTTGTTGTTTTTTTCCCACAGCGTGAGTCAAATCAAGATGGGGGAAGGATGCACACTACATGTAAGACACAGACCACCAGGTCCAGCAATGTTTGGAGAGTTTTTGCTATTATTATTACCATTATTATTATTATTATTATTATTATTATTATTATTATTATTATTATTATTATTATTATTATTATTATTATTATTATTATTATTATTATTATTATTATTATTATTTTTATTATTATTATTATTATTATTATTATTGTGTAATTCCAAAAAAACTTAAAAGACAGAGTAGCAACTGCACATGCTCCATGCTGGAAGATGGGTGGCTGAACAATTTCATAGGGTAAATTTCTGTCAATGACATGAAATAAATAAAGGTAAAAACAAAGACAAAACAAAACAAAATAAAAACAAATTGTATATATATATATATATATATATATATATATATATATATATATATATATATATAGATAGATAGATAGATAGATAGATAGATAGATAGATAGATAGATAGATAGATAGATAACAGTGCACCAATCACTTCACCTCCTCGTATAATTCCATAGAGCTGTGACACGTTATGCCCAGCACGCTTACAACGCAGACCAGCTGTGATGTGAAGTAGAAAAAACAAGTCTCTTTTACTCAGGTCAATACAG
Organism: Halichoeres trimaculatus; assembly: GCF_033239565.1. Classification (NCBI taxonomy): domain Eukaryota; kingdom Metazoa; phylum Chordata; class Actinopteri; order Labriformes; family Labridae; genus Halichoeres; species Halichoeres trimaculatus. The sequence continues at coordinate 3,206,817 of NW_027437186.1, forward strand.
TTTTTGTGACTAACTGCCTCCTGAGACCAGGACTTTGTTAGAGAGTCCAGAGGGGTCTTTGAAACCTTGAGTCCCCCCTCAGGCTGCTGTGTTTGACAGTTTGTGAGTGAGAACAGGAGGATGTGACACAGAGAGGACTTTTAACCCATTAGGTTCAGAACACTAAGACATTTACAGCTGTAACCAGGGCCTTCAGCTTTTTTTGTTCTTTCTTTTTCTACTGAATCTACAATCCATGGATAAAAAAGACATGAATAAAGTCACCCAGAGATTTACCCCAACTTTTCTCCCTGTTTCTTGATTTTAGGGTTTGGATGTTGTCCAGCAGCAACAGGGAGAGTGGACTCCATCAGCTGAAGCCACTGGTTTCCTTTTTTTTCTTAGCCCTGCTAAGATACCAAAAGAGGGTCTTAATAATTGATCAGAATTGATTTTAACCCAACCCTGACCTTAGCCAGAGTGGACAGGCAGTGCAGCCCGAGCACCAACGTGTGCGTCTATGTGTGAGTGTGTGTTTATGCGTCTGCATGGTTTCCACATGAGTGTGAGCGCTGCATTTACAGTAAGAAGAAGGAGGAGGAGGAGCAGTGTGTGTGTTTGTGTCTGCATGCAGGAGAAAAGAGGGCAGTGTGCTCATCTTTAAAAGCTCCAGACGTGTTCCCAGAATTAAATATTTAGGCAGACGAAGCCTTGACCTCGGTGTGCTTGCAGAGACTCCTGGTTCCCATTGATTTCTGACGAGACAACTGGGACGCCATTACAACAAAATGCACTATAGCCAGCTGCACGTACCCTCTGACACTCTCACCAGATTAACCCCCCTCCTGCCAACCCTTATTGGACACTGTGTATGTGTGTGTGTGTGTGTGTGTGTGTGTGTGTGTGTGTGTGTGTGTGTGTGTGTGTGTGTGTGTGTGTGTGTGTGTGTGTGTGTGTGTGTGTGTAACCAGCTCAAGGTCTTTTCTCCCAGACAGGATTTCACCTCTTAGGACTGTTGACCAGTCATACTAAGCAAATGTATCCATTTTCCCAGCCTTTTTCCTGCTACACACACACACACACACACACACACTCACACACACACACCTTTATGTGCTTGCACTCCAATCACTTACCTGACAGAGCAGATCAGAGACAGACGTCAGGAGCCACAGCGTCAGTTTGCGTCCACCTGAGACGGAGACAGATTAAGAGCCAGTTAGAGAAAGGGATCAGGTTTATATTGTGTTTAATCCTCACGTTTAACGAGGCTTTAATACATCAGGTGTTCAAATAAAAGTGACAGTATCCTGAAATACAGGATCTGAAGTGATGCAGTGATTCCACCTTTTCTTTTATCACTCGGTCTCTTTGATTTTTCAGAGCCGGCCTGTTGTTTTATCTCTGCTCATCAAAATGGGATCCACAAAGTTTGACGTCTGCTGAAAATGTTTCCGTTCTTGCTTTTAGTAAAAAGTGCATCTCAATCTGGCGAGGAACGAGGTATAAACAGGATAAATATTAAAATGTCAGGGGATCTTTTTGAGCACTTTTTACGTCTCCTCTCTCGAAGCCTATTGTTCCAGCAGCTTTGACTGTGTTTGTATGATTTGTCAGGTACGAGCACTCTGGTAAATTATAATTCCTTCTCAGCGGGGAGTTTCTGCTGAAAGGCTCCGAGTCACTGTAAATGTGTTATGATTGTTTCCTGAAAACTCACGCAAGCGTGCAATTAACAAATCTGGACAAAAAGTTCAGAATCTCCCTGTCACAATGATTACAGCGAAACTTTGACCTCAGTTTGCACATTTCAGCTGATCAGTGGGTTTGTGAAAAACTTACTGGATGGTCTGACTGTCTGATTGCTCTGTCAGGATGTCAACGTCTGACAGTGCTGACCAACTCTGGTCTGAATACAAAACCACCATGATAAAAAAGATAAACAGTTAAAGAAGGAATCAAGAAAACAGTATTATGCTATTCATCATTGTCATCATTGTTTTCTTCTTCTTCCTCCTCTGTTTGTATCTCTTTATTTCATTTTCATTTTCATTTTGTTTATTTGAATGGGAAAATGCACATTGATGAACATGTTAAAACATGTAAAAATGACAGATTGTAGCTTGACACTAATTTCCATCCATAGTCCCATTTACATAGAAACATATTGAGACAGTACAACCTTTCATAGTAAGAATTCATGTCATTGCTTTTTATTCATTGCTCAAATTATTGTTTTCCTCCTCTTCTTTTCAGACTTTTTGTACTATTATTATTATTATTATTATTATTATTATTATTATTATTATTATTATTATTATTATAAGTGTTTTTCTTCACTCCTGGTTTGATGTGTTAATACCCCTCCATACTTCTATAGCAGGCATATCCAAGGTCCAACCTGGGGACCAAGTCATGTAGGGGAATTTGAAAGAAACTGCTCCCTTCTAAAGACAACACAGCATATAGAAATCCATTACATTGTTAAAATTTGTTAAATAATGATCTAAACAAGAAGTTTTTTATCATTTATGAAACTGTAACACTACAGAAAGAAAATTGAATTTGAGCACATTTATTGAAAACGTTCAACTCATCATTTTTCAACTCATCTTTTTTTGTTGTTTGTTAAGTTCTTCCCACATATCAAGCGTACATTAAGTCAGTATTAGCAGTTAAATGAATCCATCCACACAGAATTAAAATCTGTATTTGTTTTTTTTTTTTTTCAGATTTTTCTTTCAGTAGATTTAGTTTTCTAACCAGGGCTGTAAAACCCGGGGTTAGACACTTGTCCAAGGAAAGTTTGTGGGCTGTTGATGTTGCAGGAGGTGAAGTAGGGCGATGTCAGAGGCTTTACTGCAGGATGTGATGTATATTTAGTTCAACAAAATGTTAACCCATGATTTTATTTATAGTCGATGTTGTTAATTATCAATAGTCTCTGGAAGAAAAGAAAAAATCTTTATTTCAATTTTTTTTTTTTTTTTTTTTTTAAAGCTGCAGAAGCCACAGCAAAGGAGTTAGAGAGCAGCATGAGGCTCCATGGCCACAAGTCACTACTCATATGACATTAGAGCCACTTGAGTCTCACGTGTAACAGCAACCCAAAATGTAAGAAAAAAAAAGATAAAAAAAAAAAACATGTAAAACCCAAAATGTAATAACTTGTTGATAATGTTACTAAAGTGCTGAGCTCAGAATATAATAAGAACAAATGTAACAGGAGACAGAGCCCAAAATGTAATAACTTTTTGCCCAAAATGTAACCACTTGTTACATTTTTTGTTTGTTTGTTTTTCATTTCAGGCTCAGGGCCTTTGTTACGTTATAAACCAGTGATTACATTTTGAGATTTCCAAAATTGTTGTCATTATATTTCAGGTCGTGTTCACATTTTAGGGTGTTGTTACTAATTGGGCTTAGGCAGGGCCCTGTTAGATCTCCGTATGTAACAACATCTTTAGATGGAATAACAGGACCATAATGTAACACAAGTGCTGGGCCTTAAAGGTCATAATAAAAATGTAATTGAAAAATAAAACTTAAAATGTAAGCAACATCTGTAGTTTAACAGTTTTTCCTTTTTAACCACTGAGCAGGATCTTTTGTCTTTGTTTAATTTTAGACTAACTCAAAATAACTTTAATAAACTGCTATGTTACAATGGCTCTGTAGTTGAAGAATGAGAGGTAACCATGATCCTGTCCTATCGGTGTAACACGTTTTTGGTCTCAAATTAAAGTAAGTGTGAAGATTTTATATAATCGGTTCTGTTTTGAGTTTCATTTGTCATTGGTTGTTTTAGACCTTATAAATACGACAAATTCTGTTTTCAATGATATTTCACACAGCTTTTCTGGGTCATACCAAAACCTCTTCTGGATCAGAGGAAAGCTGAACACAGCTCACACCGCTCTCACTCTCTCCTGAGCAAAGCACTGCTGGTTTTCATCTTGACCAAACAACTCTGCAACTTTTCTCTTCCCCCTCTAACAGCATCAGTTCCTCCATCTCCATCTCCTCTCCTCCCTCAGTCTCCAGGCCTCCTGCAGCTCACATTCCCCGGACTAATCTTCCCTGGTTCAATGTTGTTCAATTAGATTCCAGTTGACATGCATTGGAAGTAGGCAGACCTCCTCGTAATTCAGCCCTCTTTATAGCCAATCTATTTTTTAATAAAGGTTCAGAGGAAAACATTAAAGTATTGATCTTTATTTATCGACCTCGGCCCAAAGCATAGTTAAAGCTGACACAAATCAATCAAAATAAATTTAAAATGATGATAGCACATAGGAGGAGCCTTGCCGCCTGTTTCGGAGAGTAATTAGGGGGCTCGGCAGAGGGAACCCAAGGCAATAAGAGTAACAGTAACACACATACGTAGACACTCACAGGCACAGCCACAGACGAGCTGCAGAACTGTTCAGCGGGCTGCAGATTAGAAATTTGTTTTGTATTAAATGAGACGACTAAGAGGCAAGGTTAATGAAAGGGCACAGCACTTTGGGGCCGTAGTAATCCACTGAAACCCTCTCTTTACTGAATTTAATGTGCAGCCTGCACACACACACATTCACACACACGCGATTCACACACAACCCCGTGAGGCAGCCTCCGGGACATCCTCTGCTTAGCAAAAACAATGAGTATTAATTTTAAAAAGTGAGTGAGAAAGGCCCGCTTGATGCTCCTCTCTCCCTCTCAGTGTGTGTGTGTGTGTGTGTGTGTGTGTGTGTGTGTGTGTGTGTGTGTGTGTGTGTCGGCGTGTGTGTGACAGAGTCAACTGGCCCCAAGTGCATTAACTGATTTTAATCTGCGTGATGATGTCCACTCGGCAGAGAGGTCACACAGTGTGTAGGTGTTCCTGAGGGACTTAACAGAGCACAGAGAGGAACAGCAGGTCTGGGATGATCCATGAACTGGTCTTACCTCTGCTGCCCTCACTCACAGGGACAGCCTGTCCTAGTTAAGGACAAATCAGAGAATAATAATGTGTCTGACTGGTTAGTTTGTGAAGGAGAACAAATGTAGGTATCAGACAGCAGCTCTTTAAAGCCGCTGTAAGGAACTTTTGTTTGTGTTGTTTTGAGCACCTCTAGTGGACAAACCTTCCATGTCTTCAAGGATTTCTTCCTTTATGTGTGTATTCAGTGTTTATTTCCGCTTAACTCTCACCCTGCTGTCTGTGAACAACCAGAGGTTTCACTCTGTCAGGATGTTTGCTGTCGAAAAAGTCAACAGAAGCTGAATGAAATCACTGGGTGTGTGTGTGGTTTCACAGACACTTTCCCATGCTGTGTAGCCTGGTTTGAACCATGTCATTTTAAGCAAATAGATAAATAAAATGTTGAAATGTGTTATATTTCCCAGACTAGAAATTAAAATAGATGAATGATAAAAATGCTGTAAATGTTGTTTTATAGTTAAACTGGATCCATTTGAGGCCCTGTTTACACAACGTTTCATCTGAAAATGCTAAAACACAGTGAAAAAATCTGTGTTTACATGGAAACGCAGAGGGACTGAAAACTCTGCAGTAAGCACGCTAGGCCTGCAGTTGGCGCTATTACTGTCTTATCCAGAAGCAGTTTTTGTTAGATCTCATTTGGTGTATTGGTGAATGCTAAGAGCAAAAGTGGAGCAACAGATGCACATTTAGTATAAAGACAGTCTGCAAATTCAGCAGATTGAGCAGCACAAGCACAACATGGTAGTTCGCGACAATCATAACAACGGTACTGTTGTCCTGTTGTAAGCACTCACGTGAAGCGGCGTGTGACTTTAGCATTTTCACTGAATTTGCCGGCTTACTGTTGACACAGCAACGGTGTCAGCAGCGTTTCAGAAAAATTTCACGCCGGTAGCCGTTTTCAATTATTTGCATTTTAGGTCAGCTAAAATGCCATTTCTGAGTAGACGCGAGGCTGAAACACACGCACACACACACAAAAAAAAAAAAACTTTGCGTTTCACCCTAAAATTGTGAGTCTTGACAATGTGCCCCATTGACCATCAACTTTATTCTCAGCTTCACTCTCACTGAAAAGAAGAACTGATGGATTCATGCATTTCTCAATAAATATATAAATAAATACAGAAGAAAACAATAAATACATATTTTTTAATTAAATAAATAAATACATATTTTTATAAATTCCAGTCCAATCCAATCCAACTTTATTTGTTAAGCACTTTAAAAAACAACCATAGTTAAAACAAAGTGCTGTACAAGAGAGTGAATAAGATACAAGATAAAGGAATACACATAAAACATAAGTAAAATGAATTTGTCAAGGACAAGGAGCAATATAAAAGACATAAAACAAATTTAAAATAAATAAAAACACAGAAGAAGCAAAATGAAATAAATAAAATTGATAAAAATAAATAAAACAATTGCTGGCTACTGTGCTTCAAAGGCCAGGGAGAAAAAATGGGTCTCAAGAAGGGATTTAAAAATAGGCAGAGACGGGGCCTGTTTAATGCTATGAGGCAGCCCGTTCCAGAGTTTTGGGGCTGCGACAGCAAAGGCACAGTCCCCTCTGAGCTTCCGCTTGGTCTTAGGGACCTTCAGGAGAAGCTGATCGGCTGACCTGAGACAACGGGAAGGTGAGTGAGGTTGCAGAAGCTCAGAGAGGTAGGGCGGAGCAAATTAATAATATAATTATTTTGTTTTGTTTTATGCTTGCATTTACAACTGAAGCTTCTGTTCACACTTGTGTCTGTTTTGTTTTTTTTTTTTTGTTTTTTTTGTTTTTTTTTGTTTAAAGAACAATGTTTCATTAAAGAAAAGGTTCGTTATGTTGAAGCTCATTCAATGTTTGAGAATTCTTTATTATGGTCACACTGAACTCTGAATTTAAGAGAATCTTAGTGGGAAGGCTTTATATTGAAAATTAGGAGTTTGGTAAACATGTAAAGTGAGCTTTTCTTTTTTATTCTTGTCAGTTCCTTATTTTTAGCTCAATCAATTCTTAGTAGAATTTCAGTCCACAAGTTTGTGTTTTTTTATGAAGTTGAGGCCCTGCTATTTATTTGGATTTCTTAAAACCTTTTTCAACTTTGAGAGAGCCAGTCACTTCTGTTTGGTTACACGGGTTAGCATGTTAGCTCTCAATAAAATACCCAGGGCCCCACCTTTAGAAATAAAACGCTGCTATTCAGTTTATAAGACAGTGGTGCCTTGACTTCTGATTTTAATTTGTTCTGTGGCTGAGCTCGTAACTCAGTTTAGTCATATGTCAAATCAGTTCTCCCCATTGAAATGAATTGAAAGGCCATTAATCCGTTCCCTTAAAAAAAACACTGTAATTATTTTTGTTACATGTTCGTAAATATGAAGAAAATGTACGGGTAAATAAGGAACATTGTATTGACACAATAAGTTGGTTTTGTTGATAACATATAATGTTCAGCAATTACGTTGGACATCAGATGACTTGAAGATGCTGACGGCAGCGGAGGAGAAAGAACTAAATAACTGAATCTTATTGGCTGATTTTTGCCCTTTTCATCACGCTTTCTTCACTTACATCTGTAGGTGTTGCGCCATCGCACGCCCAGTTTGACTGGGTGTTTAATGCTGCTTGTTTTTACCTCTTATTTGACTTTTCTGCATGTAAAGGAAACTCTTCACTCTAAAGTCTTTGCATCAAGACTGAGAGTGAAAGGGTGTTTGTCTGTCAGATGGATTTAAAATGAACCTGCACCAAGAACTTTGGGCTTTGAAAAGAACTGGAAGCAGGAATAGTGAATTAATGCTCATATATCATCACCTAAACGCCATCTACTCTGAGAACGAGTTGTTTTTAAGAATTGCTGCCAATTGAATATAAGGATTGATGTTAAAACTGTTTATTTTACAGACTGTCTTCAGCTTCAGCACTGCCCAGGCTGTACTTATGATATGAACTGTGCTGCCATGTTCTAACTCATGTCCACCATAATCACCATCTGTGAGACATTCCTGGGTTAGAAACTCAACAGATGGGAGTCTGGGACCTGCTGCGTATCTCCTGTGAGGAAAAGTTTAGATATAACACACAGATTTCCTCGGGGTGGATATGAGAGTCCACTCGTGTCCTTTCTTACGTCGAAAATCAGCAGAAACTTAGTCCATATGTTAGAGGGAATTACAGTATTCGAAGGATGGTTTGAATCAAGACCACAGGCATTTAACTCACTGTAAGAGGTGTATTCACTTCAAAATGAGTCTGATTTGACTGAAGCCATCAAGGAAACACGTAAACCTTCAAACCTTTAAAGCCCACTTCAGTTCTAATCAAAAAAAACTTTCATTCAACTCCTTGAATTTTATTCATTCCATAGTTTGTTTTCAGGCTTTTTCAAGAATTCAGCCTCAAGTGTAGAGCGGAATGAAGCGTGTGTGAGGCTGTGCGGGAGATTCGACATTTTCAACTCACAAAAACGTCACCTCAAGGAGACAGAGCTTACATACTTTGTGTTTCTAAATAAATAGAAAGCTCACACACTTGGCCAAATCAATTTCTTCTGTGTAGTGTGGTGATTGTAAGTTTCTTTTCTTCTAAATGAAAAAGATTTTTGATTACCTTCCACTAAAAGCTCTTGCTTTTAATACTGTAAAAATATTATTTCTACACTGTTTTTACCTTATGATAATGTTTCTCTCTGCCTCTGAAGGGCAGATCCACCCTTCTTGTGTGTGTCTTTATGTACCTGGATAATGCTGTCTTGCCTTAAACATTCCAGACACAGGTCGTCTTCAGAAGCCTCTCTTTTGTGTGTCCATGCTTCATTTATAGATTCTAAGGTTAAGCTCATGAAGTCTTTGTTGATGCTTGAGTTTCTATTAACTCCTCATGGATCAAAGCTTCTCTCTCCAATAAGTCAAACAGACGTACCAAAAACATCCACTCACCCCCTCACTGTCCCTTACTTATTCAAAAAATCAAATTCCAGTTTTTGGTGTGATCGCCTGTGCTGTTTGACTTCTGCTGCTGCCTATGGAGGATATCTGAAATGAGGAGTCAAAACGATCCTCTTGTATGTTTGCAAAGTGGTTAAATATGAATCACAGAGAGTACAGCCATGTCTGAACAAGTACCAAAGCAAATGGTTCATCAATCCATTTCAAGGTCACAGGGAGACTGCAGTCTAACCCAGCTGTTATTGGGTGCAAGGTGGGTGGGTCCACCTGGACAGGTCTCCAGCCTACCACCACATGTAGAGAGTGCAATACAACTAAGTTTGTGTGTTTGTAAGATAGAGGCTTGCAGCATGTTTTGGAGGAAGTGATAGCCTTCAGCAATTCAGCACCATGGACAGAGCCAGCAGTCACTCAACTGCAGAGAGGCTTCAGACCAAACAGACTGACAGACAGGTGTGCTTTGGATTTAACAAAGATCTCTGATAGATGACCAGGAATAATGGGTTTTAGAACCATGGCAATGACACTACCCTGACTTATTTTTAAAAACCAGAAACTAAGTGAACAGACAGACAGATGCTTTTTAGTTTAAAGTGACTTGCAATAGACAAAATTACCTCAAGGATGCCAAATACCTTACAAAGTATGAGGTTCCTAAACTTCCAGCCCCACAACCCTCAAAATAGCAGTGCCAGAGATCAGCAAACACACCCAAGATCCTTCATTTATCTGCGGAGTATAAAATCTCATCTCATCTCATTTTCCTCCGCTTATCTGGGTCCAGCTCTTGGGTGCCACCAGCGAAGACCAATGGCCCCTGTCCCTGGCCACTTTCACCAGCTCCTCTGTGGGAATACCAAGGCGTTCCCAGGCCAGTTGAGAGATACAGTCTCTCCACCGTGTCCTGGGTCTACCCCAGGGTCTCCTCCCAGCTCAACATGCCCGAAACACCTCCCGAGGGAGGCGTCCAGGAGGCATCCTCACCAGATGCCCTAACCACCTCATCTGGCTCCTCTTGGTGCAGAAGAGTAGCGGCTCTACTCCGAGCCTCTCCTGGATGTCCGAGCTCTGAACCCTATCTCTAGGGCTGAGCCAAGACACCCTGTGGAGGAAACTCATTTCAGCCGCTTGTAACCGTGATCTGGTTCTTTCAGTCACGACCCACAACTCGGGGCCATAGGTGAGGGTTGGAACGTAGATTGACTGATAAATTAAGAGCCGTGCCTTCTGACTCAGCTCTCTTTTTACCACAAAAGACCAGTATAGCGTCCGCATCACTGCCGATGCCACCCCGATCTGTCTGTCAATCTCTCGCTCCATTTTCCCCTCACTCGTGAGCAAGACCCCAAGATACCTGAAGTCCTCCACTTGGGGCAAAGAGTCTCTCCCAACCTGCAGTGGGCAGTCCACCCTTTTCCGACAGAGAACCATGGCTTCGGACTTAGAGGTGCTGATCTTCATCCCAGCGGCTTCACGCTCGGCTGCAAACCACCCCAGTGCGAGCTGGAGGTCAGTGTTCGATGAGGCCAACAGGACCACATCATCTGCAAAAAGCAGAGATGGGATCCTGAGACCCCTGAACCTGACTCCCTCCGCCACTTGACTGCGCATAGAGATCCTGTCAATGAAAGTAATGAACAGAATCGGTGACAAAGGGCAGCACTGGTGGAGTCCAACCTTGACTAGAAATGAGTTTGACTTATTGTTGGCAATGTGGACCAAGCTCTCACTCCAGAAATATAGAGACTGAACTGCCCGGAACAACAGGCCATCGACTCCATATTCACGAAACACACCCCACAAGATACCTCGGGGGACACGGTCGAAAGCTTTTTCCAAGTCCACAAAGCACATGTGGACTGGTTCGGCGAACTCCCATGCCCCCTCTAGTACCCTTTCAAGGGTATAGAGCTGGTCCAGTGTTCCATGGCCAGGACGAAAAACCACATTGTACTTCTTGGATCCAAGGTTCGACCAACCGTTGGACTCTCCTCTCCAGCACCTTTCTGGGTATAAAATAGCACCTTAAATCCACCAGATACACCTGCAGTCTGGCTCCGCTCTGTTGCATGATAACTGCATTTGTCAACTCACACCTGCTGCACGTTCAGTCCGGTCAGTCTTACCTATGATGAACTGTCGTGTCACAGCAAAAATAGGATGTCTGTGTGTTACCTGTGACCTGACGGACCAGCTACACAGCCGGACTGCAAAGAAGCAGATCGAGTTGACACATTAATTCAAATGGAGACCTGTCTGTTCTGATCCATGACAGAGTGGAGACGGACTGGAGATGCATCTGATGTACTTCAGCTGTTAGACTATCTATGGCCACATGTTGCTGTGTTTCCTGAAAAACTCTGCTTCCACTGATACCATTGATATCCTGGTTCAGTCACCTCGTGGAGTCTTAAACAAAGACATGTGGAAAACAGATCTGACGCATGCTGTACAGGGAGGTGATTTTTTTCTTACTCAGCAGTTTGTAAGAAATTAAGATTGTGAGAATGTCCAAAAAGGGGCGCGGCTCAGCTCATGTGACTGATGGGTGCCCTTTTTGCTTCAAAAATCCAATTCAGAAAACCGACATCTCATCAAGGAGACTACGTCCGCTTATTATACTGTCTATGGCAGGGGTCTGCAACCCTTACTTTGAGCCATTTAGCCTCAGCTAACATGAATTAAAATCATTCCAGAGCCACAAGATCTACTTTACCTTCACCATAGTTTAAAACTACATAGTGTATGAATTCTATTAAGAGTTAAAATCTAGTGAATAATTATCTGAACAAGTAGGTTTTTTTTTAACTAAATAGAATATGTGATGTCTTAGTTTTTCTGTTTATTTGTTTTTTTTGTTGTTTTTCTTTTTCAATTTACAAACATTTAAAAATGTTTTGAAATAAAAAAAAAAAAAAAATTCAAACGTCCTTGAAAGTTAATGAATTTGCAAAGATTTTATCAATTTTTGAGCATTCAAACAGTTGCAAAAATCCAAAAAGAACATGAATAAAAATTTGCAAAAATAAAAAATATGTACAAAGTATTCAACATTTTTAAAAGTTTTTACATGGAAAAAAAAAGGTTGATTTTTTTTTTTTTTTAACAAAACTTGAATTTGATACTGTATAGAAAGTATCGCTCAACTCAACATTTTATAGTTGTCTGCCAATGTTTCTATTTGCCAAGAATGTTTTTTTCTTCCAGATTTGTCTCTTTGTAGATTTAGTTATCTGACCAGGGCTGTAAAACCTGAGGAGGTGCATGGAAAGTTGTTGAATGTTGTTGGAGGTGAAGTAGAGCAGTGGCAGGCTTTGACAGATGTGATGAATATTTGGTTCAACAAAATGCTAACGCAGGATTTTTTTTTTGTGTCAATGACTTTCATCATCAATGCCCTATGAAAGAAAAATGAAAGCTCTTTATTTTGATAATATTTTTTAAAGCTACAAGGAGCCACTGCAAAGGAGTCAAAGAGCTACATGAGGCTCCAGAGCCACAGGTTGAAGACCCTTGGTCTATGGGAAACACTCTTCTAAGGGTCCTCTTCATACACACATCCCATAGTCATAGATTGAGCAGTCTAAAGGTGAGTTAAGGTGGTGACCTCGTGCTTTTACGCTGTTCAGTAAGTCTACTGTGGTTTAAGGCCACAGTGTTAACTGCTTTTTTTTTTTTTTTTTAAATCCTCTGTTTATCTTTGTTTTTTATTTCAGTTCTCTACAAAAACCTCCACGTTACAAGCCAAGGAACCACCGTAGAGCCGCCCATTTCAGCCTGGGTAAGATATTAATGAGTTTACAAGGACCTTCTCGGTCTAATTATGTCGAGCAACCGCTGTCTCTTACTGGGCCAGGGCTCCCCGGGGAGAACACAAATCTACCAGGCAAGCAAAACTCGCCTACTTTTGACAAAACACTCGACAAGCGAGGGTACAAATAATGCTGGCCATCCTTCATTACCACCGCAGCGACAAAACCAGTGAGATTAATATCACCACACAGCATCGCCACCCCAAATTTAACCTGAAAAATACCCAACTTTGGCATTAAGACAACGGCTATTAGCCGGGGGAGGGATGTTGAGGCGCAAAGAGGAGCTCAGTGTCCCCACAGAGATCTGTAAGAGGGATCCAAGTACTCTTAGTACAATTAAACTGATTGGATGTGACCTTTGGGTAGACTGAACTCTTTTACATGTTCATGAAAGTTTCTCCAACATGTTGACATTTGAACAGTGACACTAACATCAGAGAGCACAAACTCTGCAGATTGGAGGGGAGACTTTTTTCTCTCAGTTCAGACTGAGAGGGACAGAGGATGGAAATGTCTGCTTCTATGATGCTCTGTGATTTTTCTGTGAGGAATTAAAGATGTGTGCATCTTCAGGGCATGGTGTATGTTTATGTTTTGAAGGCTATAAAATAAGTTAGCTGTGCAGCTAGAGTGATATTGACAGTTTCTGCCCTTGTTTGGGTCTGAACACAGGAGCTATGAGGGCCAGGGAGCTCCGTAGATCTTCACTGATCCCTCGCTCAGATGTCCAGACATGGAGCCAGACGGGTGCTTGTCCTCCCTCTCCCATCCCAAACTGTGCTCTTCTCTAATAAACTGATATGTCTGGGTATGCACCATTTCTATATGTGATGTTTTAAGAGTGTATATTCTGTTTTCCCATAAATTCAACGTAGATGTGGAGTAAGACTGCTGGATGCTCGGACTAAATGTGTTTGAATTTTCAAACCTCTATTAATTCACTGGTTACAGAAATCTAAAGATATCTATGTCTACAAAAATTTCAAAAAAAGCACGAGATCTACACAAGATCTCCTTGATATATTCACCAGATTCGATGAAGTGATGAGGTCATCACATTAGGATCTTCCAACTCGTTCATGACATGTTGAAAGGGTGGGCCTCAAACACCAAGGCTGTTTCTGAATTTGCCTACTGCATGTGGATGTAGTATGTAGAAGGCACTGCATACTGCCTACTTATTTTGACTTTGGTATGCAGTATCTGTCGGGTCTATTTCTTACTGTGTGTTCACACAAAAAGAGGCAAAAGAGGCACAAGCGGCAAGCACGCCCGAGAAAGCGGACAGCGCCTAAAGCGGCTAAATATTTTAGCCGCCTTGACCGCTCATCACGTGACTGACAATCGTGCTTGTCACTTAAAGGAGCTGCACAGCGGACTTCTTCACAGCAGAAGCTGCTTGCTGTTGTTCAACTTCAGTTCAAAGCATGAACTTAATGTAAAATCACCATCTTTTTACAGTACATGATTACCATCTAATCAGTCACGAGCGGATTGACAGTCACGAAGCAGTTTACAAAGGAGATAATATTGATTTATGCACGACATCAAAATTTTATAGTTTTGAAATATACTAAAATTCTGTGATGCGTGCGTGCGTGCGTGCGTGTGTGTGTGCGAGCGTGCGTGCGTGTGTGTGTGTGTGTGTTCTATAATCCTAAAGAAAAATAATCAGGAGCCGGACTCAATGTTAATCATTTAATCAATAAATTAAACCCCTGAGCAACCCGTGCGTATTTCCCGTTCCAAAATAAATCACAACCAAAATAAAACAATAATCTCAATGTTCATAAAGCCAAAATCATGAAAAAGTTCCCAACTAACGAAAAAATACAAGCTGTCATTCTTCACACTATTTTAAATCCTCCTTCGATCCTGTTTTTCCGATCCTCTAACACAAAACAACGTTGATCCACAAGAAACGAAAGATAAATCCTCAAGGAAGAAAAAAGGTGGCCCAAAACAGGCAAGTGAAAACCAGGTTACCGGCGTCCGTTCAGATCCCGGCGCACAGTCCGGTACGAAGCCATCCACGGAAGGATCCAGAAAGGTTCCAGCAGGAGACTGTTTGGTAATAAAAGTAACCTGCACCCCCCGGCGTGAACCTCAGATCGTTGCTGAACAAAGTTAGTCTGGAACACTTCACGTCGCTGTTTTCTGCTATTACTGCACAATTTTTAGAACTCACCAGAACAATCTACCACCTCTGTGACACAATTTTTTTTTTTATGTTGGTCACGGTAGCTAAAAAGGCGGATATTAAAAAGAAAAGGGTGAGTCTGAACACAGTTAATGAGCTTTTCTGTATCCAAGACGGAACTAGGAACCGAAGTTACATACGTTGTTCCTTAGGGCCCACTTGGTCGAGGGACATCTCTACTCCGATTGGTTGCCACTGTTTGCCGCTGAACTGCGTCATAGCTAATTACCATAAAGTTTACCGAGGCTCAACTTCTCATCTGGTGCCCTTTTTGCCGCTTTAGCCGCTTTAGCCGCTCAGGACCCTTTGGCCGCTCAGGACGCCAGGCTCTCATTGAAAATGAATGAACTTCCGGCATGCTTGCCGCTTTTGTCTCTTTTGCCTCTTTTGGTGTGAACGCACAGATAGTATACTAAGCTGGTTTTCAGTTTCAGGAAAGCAAAAGTAGAACTGATGGATTTTTTTTCATTTATTTATTTGACTTCATTAAAGATGTACAAAACAAACCATGGGTACGAGTTAGCAGTTTAGTTATTAATATGCAAAGTTGATGATGATGATGAAGATGATGATGAGGATCATGATGAGCAAAAACCCATATGGGCAGCATCAAAGGTCCTCTAAACAGGGTTTATTTTGTATAAAGTTTATCTTCCTCCTCTGAGAAAGTTTGGTCAAAGTTTGAACAGTAGGATCTGAAGAGCTGAAGCTTGTTCTGTGTGTGTCCACTTTGCCGACAGTCAACCATCATTGAAATGCAGCTCTGAGGACCAAATGACATCACCTCCATACCTTATGCAAATGTTCAGTAAGATCCATTACACAGCAGGGGAGATAAGTGCGTCCAGAGCGGAGCAAGGCCCACTCACACTCACTGCTAACCTCTTGTACAGTATATTTTCACTCTCTCTCACACACACACACACACACACACACACACACACACACACACTTATCTCTCCCCCTCTAATACAGAAATAAGGCACTTGACACTGCAGCGATGGCAGTGACACCGTGCACGGTGGAGGTGATGGAGTATAATGGCCTTTTAAATCTGTATTCCCAGAGAAAGAGAGATAGAGAGAAAAGAGAGAGGTTAGCATTAAGCTAACTCTGACCTCATCTCTACTTACAGGTCATATTTACATTCAGAATGAGCCGACCAAAAACCTCATGCTTTCAAGTGGACTCTGCACTTTTATTCTCTGTGTTGTAGGAGCTGTGTGTGGCAGCTTGTTGTCAGTGGAGACATTTGCCGTCCATGCACACCATGTCTTTGTGTTTTGATGAGCCTGTTTGAAGTTCATCAATCTAAAAATGGTTTGTAAGGTGTAGAGGTGGAGGTGAGGTGATTATGTAGCATTGAGGAAACTTTGAATAATGCAACAACAATGAGGGCTAGTAGAAACTTGGTGGAGGGGAAGTAATCAGAACTGCATGTGTGTAAATGATCAGAAGTGAATAACAGTGCTGGATGTTTATACTAAATGTGCAGATTTTCAAACCTCTACATATTTTTATGTTGTAGAAATCCCTGAATATGTCTGCAAGCTGGTAAAAACACTTTGTTATAATAATCAGATGTTTATGAGACTTACTGAAACAATGTGTTCATCACATCATCATTTCCTTACTGGTTCAGGACACATTGAAAAAGATGGCCTCAAACACCAAGTTCATAGCTCTGCCCCAAAGAGGCCCCAAGAGGACTGGCCAATCAGAGGGAAGGAAAGGTTATTATAGTTTTGCTTTTATTTTATTTTTTTATTATTATTTTTTTATTTCTATGTAGTTAATTTTGTTGTTGTTTTCAATTTCAGTTTACTTTGAGTAAGTTTCCTTAAAATGTTTTTTTTTTTTTTTTTAGTTTAGTTTAGTTTTTAATTTTTGGAACTGTTTAGTTTTATTAGTTTCAGTGTTAGATTTTTGTAATATGGTTTGTGAGGGGCAAGATTAAATATGTCAAAAAAAGCATGGTGCAATAGAAGATTAAAACATCATTTTGTTTGTAAAAACATATTCACTGAGGACAGAAAAACAGTAAAACGTGTCACTCAAAAAGCAGTCAGCCGTGAAGTGACTAGCACACACATGCACAGTTATGCTGAGTGTACCTGGCACATTTCCTGATAAATGAACTCTAGCCACTCAGTCTTGTCTTCTTCCGAGATGGGAAGCTTGTGCATTGAACTACGTGGCTGTTTACCGCCCCAAAAAAAGCAGTGATGGCTTTTTAACTTTGGCATTCTCCTCCCCGCTGCTGGAGAGAAGGGAGTGGGCTGGGAGGGCGTTCGGAGGTATCTGCTCCAGTGTACCAATCAGGTCAGACTTGCTCTTGATTGGTCAAAAAAGGGAATCGCTGATGTCGGCAAATCCCCAAAATCCAAACAGTTCGTTTTAGGTCAGGATTTTACATTCACAAGCACTACTACTACTCCTTCCATACATCGTTGTTGGGAACGTGGGAACTATGTCCTGTGGGATGGACGATGCCGCTGAGCTAGCCGTGCTAGCCCAGCGGCATCATGCTGTTCACGTACGTGGCTGACGGAGCTGACATCAGACGCCGGCGCCATATTGGAGAAGTTTCACCTGCTGTGGGCAGACAGGATCCAGGAGACAGAGACTGAACAGACTTTCATGTGGACCTTTTTGCGCTTTTAATACATTTTCTTACTTTTGTTTTATTGATTGCTGCTGTGACTCCTGAATTTCCCCTCAGGGATAAATAAAGTATTTTTCTATTCTATTCTATTCTATTCTATTCTATTCTACTAAGTACAGGTTTTGACATTAATATCAAATATTTTGTGGGCCGGGAGGAAAGCCAAAGACCCACAAACTTCACTAAAAGACTTAATAAAGTGATTTTTGCATAATGTGAGACCTTTAACATTAGCAGGTCTAGACCTGTTAAAGCTTTTTAAAAGAGTCTAGAGATAACATTATTTAAGATTTGGGGCAAAACAAATAAAGACTAATTGATTGAATGATTGATTAGTTGTCTCTGAACCCACCTAACTTTCGCTCTGGACAAATGACAGTGCCTCTCCATGTTTTTCAACTTCTGCCACTGTGTCTCTGCTGTCACCACAGCCTCTGTGAGGTCACTGGCTTTACAAAAAGCTGGCACCCTCTGCTGTTGCGTCTGTGTTTGTTAGACCCCTACAATAAGACGACCCCACTTTTTCACATCATTGTCAGTTAAAAAAAAACGTGTCTTTTATTTGGGTCATTATGGCACCTTCAGGAGAAATGCTGATTTTTCTTCTTGTGGAGTTTGTGCACCACAGCATGAATTAACAAAACAGAAAATCATCACAGGGCTCATCTGGACTACTGTTAAGTTTTGGATCACACAGAGGCCAACGCATGATAAAAGAATTTAACAATGGTGCGTTGAAGTTAAAAAATGCTACACCCAGCACCTTTATCTTTCAGCGTCAACCCCTCCTGCCCGTGACTGGAGATATAAAAAGAGAGCGATAAGAGAGAGGTCAGCGCTGGCCACTCTGTTTTTTCTCACGCCTCAATAATAGATGTTTTAAAGTTTAAGTGCTGCCAGAGGGCTGCAAGCCCTGCTGTTCATTAAGTCAGCCACCGCCATGGAGCAGCATTTACATCCACAGTGCTCCCAACGCCTGCTCTGTCTGAGCAATTACATCCACTCTAAAGTGCTGCATAACAGGAAGAGGAGAGGAGAGGAGAGGAGAGAAGGGAGGGTAAAAAAGGAGGAAGGACCAGAAACTCCAGGTTGAAAACAAGAACAGCGAGGCGGTGAGAAAGAAAAGAATTAAAAACTCTTAATTCTTTCACACACACACTCACACACACGCGCACACTCACACACACAAACATAGCGCTCCAGGCAACATTAAAGCGCCATGAGATACCAGCAGCTCACATGAAAAACAACAGCCGCTACACTCGTCGTCTCACACTTCTTCACACACACACACACACACACACACACACACACACACACACACACACACACACACTGAAAAGTGAAACACAATCAGTTGCTTGTGTAGCCACGACAGGGGAGGCAGGGAGGATAGCCCTCGGCGACATATGTGTTCTATCATGCTTGTCACCACAACACGTTTCATCTGCTAAATACGCTCAACCAGACAACAAATCCGCCAGAACGCTACCAGCAACACAAATTTGTTTACAGTCGCTATGTGACGTCTCACTAAGACATCCAGAGGTAGACGCAGACAATGGCGACAGATAATACAGCTACTGTTCGGAACACTCCTTTCGCTTGTAATCCTTCGGCCGTCTATTTATAAACCAGGAGAGAGGAGGCACATGTCTCTGAGTGCACAGGGAGGAGCTGCTTTTTAACTCTCTTCACACACAGTGATCGATCCTTTATGTTCCCACTTTATTTCTTCACTTGATTCTGAGTTGATGGCTTCTTGTTGAGGCCTGAGACCTGGCTGCACGCAGCTCAACCCATCCCCGAGCTTTCTTACACAGTGATCTCTGTAGAATATATTTTAGAGGCAAGCAACGGAAAAAGAAAACATTTGAGAAGATGCAAAATCTCAATTTGAGCTTCAGCTTCAGATTCATCCTGAGACCTGTGAGGTAGCTATATGTAGCCCAGGGTTCCCAGGAAATTCTAAATGCTACATTTTATTGAAATTATAAAAAAATAAATAAATAAATAAATAAAAAAATAAGGGGAAAAAAAACAATCCAAAAACAGGATAGGGTGGTCCCCCCCCTTTGCCTGATTTGAACAGATGATACATAGAATGATTTAGTCAGGTATGGACACTGTGCATTATCTGCTCAGCTCTGCACACAGGTTTTGGCACACTGATCACGGTGCAGACGTATTCTTATCAACACATCACATCTTATTGTCCCTGCAACCTTTTTTTTTATTTCTCTGACTGTGTGTGAACACATATTTTCCTTTCTTTTGGCTTGATATCTTTTTGAAACTATGTGCCAGCATCCCTCTGCATTTTTCCACTGTGTATGCATGATTACTGACACCTACTGGATTTGTTTTCAGTACATGCTATTTTGAAGTGCAGCTTCAGATTGCTGCGAGAACTACAAATGGGAGTGTAATTACCACTGCAGAGTTGGTGGGTCAGCTCAGAAGTATTTAGCTTGTTCGTTTTTCTCAGAAATCCTCAAACACAGACGTTTTGCTACAGCCCTTAGCATTCACTCAAACCCAACTGCCCTCTTTCATTTACCCCTCAGCTGAGATACAACGTGGAGAGTTCACAAAAACACATTTTGACACTTCAAAATCCTTAAAAGCCTTTTATTTGACTTGATTTATTTTATTCATTGTTAACTTGTTCCAAGCAATTCAGATCTTATTTTTCTCTTTTAACTTTTCTGGACTGGTCAGGTGAATGTGGCTTATATTAAGTCTAAAAATACTTTTTGTACTGAAAACAAGACAAAAACACTTGATAAGATTTCAGTTTTTTTTGCATTGTGGTTCTGTAGTAGTCCAGGTGCTTAAATGGTGTAATGTGTATTTGCAGACATTAAAAACAGTTAACAACAACAACAACAACAACAACAACAACAACAACAACAACAACAACGACAAAAACAAAGGGGACCCTCAGTCATTACCCTATATGAGTGTCAACTATCAAATACAAGGGTTCCTGTGGATCCTTGAAAAGTCTTAAAAGGCATTGAATTCATAATTCTAAAAATAAGGCCTGAATTGGCATTAAAAAGTCTTAAATCCAAATTTCAAAAGTCTTAAAAATTTAAACACATTGGTAAGATTTATGTTAGTTTGAAGTCAAAAAAAAAATAAAAAAATAAGTAACATTTATCTATTTTTCTAAATAATTTCCTGATTTACTCTCGTGGCAACATCGCATAATCACAGCTGAACCTACATAACGGTGAAGTGGTTGCACCAGGAACTTTTAAAGCAGACGCATGTCTTGGTTCTATCTAGGGTGCCTGGAGAGAGAAAAAAAATAAGGAAAGAATGGCAAAAAAAAAAAAAAAAATCCAAAAGTGGCTTAGAAAAAAATGATTATGGCAGCAAAATCAAGAATTAAATTTGAAATTAAACTTCAAAAACCATGTAAAAATTCCAAAAATGGTTGTGACAGTGGCCAAAAAAGATTAATGGGGGGAAAATAGGCATAAAGTTGTAAAAATGGGGTTAAAAAAAGATCAAAAGTGATGTTTTATGTAAAACTAACATAGGCTTAAAATTGCCTCCAACCCAGGTAATTCATGTGGTGTTTTTGTTTGTTAGTTATGTTTGGTTCAACTCTGGTTCGTTGTTTACTTGTTTTTAAATTTGATTTCCAACATCATTAAAAAAGTCTTAAAAAGTCTTAAATGTAACTTGCCTTGAGCTGTAGGAACCCTGAAATACAATAATTAAAGTTCACAACAGCTGCATTTCAAATGGCCTCACATCCAGATGATAAGGAAACACTGCAGACAGAGGCAGAAGTTATTCTGTGAAGATGAGTGTGAGAGAGACAGACAGCAGATGATTGACAGATGACAGAGGTTGGATGGAGAGAGGCAGGTGGGCACGATGCCCTTACATTGGGAGGATCACAACGTGGATACAAAACGTACCAATAACCTACATTTTTTTCTCCTGGGCTTCAGATTACCTCCAGTATTACTCAAGGTGGCTGCAGAAGTCAGAGGTTGTTCATTATTTTAACTGTTAATGCTGACACTAACCAGCTGCTAAAAAGGAAGTAAAGGGAAAGCTGCTTCTGTTTAATGACATGTTAAAGGATTGTGGTAGACCTAGTTCTGAGACCTGAGAGAAGACCACACTGCAAAAAAAATGAAATTTTATCAAGTTTTTTTTTGTCTTATTTTACATAAAAATTGTCTTATTTTACTCAATATATATAATATAATTCAGTCCAGGAAAATGTATTGTTTCAACTTATTCAAAGACAAAAATGAGGTCTAAATTGCTTGTAACAAAGAAAAAAAAAAAAACTGCCAATGGAACAAGAAAACTTTGCTTGAAAATTTGCTTAAAACAAAAATGATGTGTTAATACAAGTAACACATCATTTATTCCTTTGGCAGATTGTTGTTTCACTTGTTCCAAGCAATTCGGAGCTAAATTTTGTCTAAATCAGTTAAAATAAGACATTTTTTCTGGACTGGTCAGTTGAATGTGGCTCATTTTAAGTCTAAAAAGACATTTTGTGCTGAAAAAAAGAATACAACACTTAATAAGTGGTGTTTGGACCGACGCCACTGAGCACATGGGGAAGACTTTCTGTGAACCAGATGAACCGATTCAAAAAAAGATCATTAAATTTACAGACTCTGAACAATATAAGGTAAAATAAAATTACCACAAAGCCAAACCAAACTGAGCCCCATGCTGCACGCCATAGTCCTTCAGCTGCGGGGCTTTTCTGCATTCATTCAGCTCACATCGTGCCTTCAGGTCGGAGAGAAATACCCACACATTCTCACGTTCTCAGGTCTAATAGTGTGAGCTTTCAGCAAATTAGAGTAAACGCGACTCTCTATGAAGAATAACACAGTTTCTGCTTTTTATTAGGAAACATAATTGATGAAATGTAACTGATGGGAGGTCTGGTCTGTTTAGTAGAAAAGGATGCTTTATGCTCGCAGCTTTAAACCCTGTAGCTCTGAGCAAATTCACCACACCACAAAACTCATTTGTCCGTGCAGTCTGAACTTGGCGGTATGCCTGAGCACATTTGAGAAGCCCATTTGGAGATGTTTTCTGCACCAGAATAGTACAATGCTTAAGAAAAAAAAATCCTATTTAGTGGGACTTTGTCTTTTTGAGCGTGGCGTCATGCTAAAAACCCTATTTTCGCCGGGAACGGCCACCCTATCACAAACTCTGCAGGGGAGCCACATTAGAGGTAATGTCATCCACAGTTTAGCCCTCCACTCCTCATTCCTCCATCTCTCCCCTAATGAACTCCCACTGAATTACCACTTCACCAGCGCCCTGCCTTTTTATGATTCTATTTGTTTATCTATCTCTGATTTCCTCCCTCGTCTTCCTCGCGCCCGGGCACGCACTGGCTCTTTAATTTTATTGGCCACCGTTAGCGAGAGGCGAGTCGAGGCGTTTGGCTCGTCACATAAACCACCACCACCCACCCCCGAACCCACCTCCACCCCTGTTTGTGAGATTAGCAGATTAGGGTGCTCATCAGTCAGGGAGGGACCCCCGCCGTGGCAGGCTGCAGCCAAATCACACAAACATCTCTGGAAGGCATTGTGCCATAATTGAATGCACAATAATTTCCCCCCATTAATACATCGCTCATATCACAGCTTCCGCATGAAATGCCCACATTATCTGTTGCATTTCTCTCATAATGTCTTCGCTCAACAGTAAATTTAATAGGAAGAGTGAAGGGGAGTGAGTGAACAAGTGCAGGAAAGAAAATATCGGAGCTTTCTCATTTGTCATTCATCTGTTCTAAGTAGATGTCACCAGAGACGGCGAAATGATCACAACTGAAACCAGCTGCTCCTGTGATACCTCTCACACCTGCTGAGGTTCACCAGCGCTGACAAGGAGCTGCTCGCTGGTCATCAAACATTCATGTTGCCTCCTCGTGGTTTTTGAGTAATACAGCTTTTTAAAGTTACATTTCAGATTAAACATTCATTAGACACGTGAGCGTTTGTCTGTATCTGAAAAGGGCATTTGATACCCCTGATCGCCACATACTTCTGACCAAACGCTAACTTTTTAAACTAGCAGTCAAAGCAGACAAATAAAATCCTTTTTAACAAATACAGTGTAAATCTTTAAATCTGCCCAGCTCAATTGGCTGGTTGGAGTCCCACAGGGCTTCATATTTAGACCCTACTTGTTTTCTTAAAGACCGACAGCAGGGCTATTCAATTAAAATTCAGTTGTGCTGAATTTTCAGACTGAGGACATGAGCTTGGCCACACATGTTTAGCAGCAGTGGTCCTCTCCTGAGCGATGCAAGTCTGCTTTATTGTAATACAGCTTTGGTTGCAAGATTCAGTCAAACTCTGAATTTTAGCTGCCCTCTCATGAGATCCCTCTGGAAAGTTTGTCTGGAACAAGACATGTTTTTCAGTGTCGTGTTTTTGAGAATTATAATCTTTCAGCACTGCAGCAGAGTAAAACACATTGGTTTGGTGAACTTGGTGGTCAAATAAATAAATAAATAATTTTCAGTCCACACAGGATTAAACTCACAATTATTCTTGCTGATTTTTCATTTTAGGGTAGAAAGAGACATGCTATTTTCACCTGTGTAGGACTGTTAATGTTAACTTTTCAAACCCACCCGCTTAATGACACAATGCGTTGTGGGTTAGTTGCCAGGTTACAATAGGTGTTGCAGTCAATATTTGTAACAATGTTGGAATTTTGAAAGAACTTGTCCGTGCTCGTATGAGATGTTTTTCTCCCAGTCACTTGGCAGCTGCTTTCAGGACGCTAAATGAATAATGCTTACCTCCTGAATAAATGTAAAATATTAATACTCAATTATATGTGGATGACACAATGATTTTCACACATGCAAAGACTGATTGAGAAGTATCACAGGGGCTGTACACACGACAACAGTAGTAGGATGAAATGCAAAGACTTAAATAACCATGTACAAACAAACCAACAACAACAGTAAAAATCCACAGTTTCTTTTCCTTTTTTTTCATTTCTTTCAAAAAAAAAAAAAAAAACTTTATTAATATTTTCCTCTGTTTTGTGAAGTAGAAGCTGGCTGGACTTTTTCCTGGTCTGTGGAGGAACTGGTATTGGTCACATGGGGTGTGTCTCAACAGCTATATCACCAACTACAGGTCTGATATGCATATTACAGCATTTTCAGCCCCTTTGTGTTTCTGTGCGACATGTTTTGTTTTTTTTTTTTTTCACTGCATTCTTTTGTGTTTTGGGGTGAAACATTGTTGTGTAAACGGTGTCCGACTGTTACATCCAAACAAACTGTGTGCATGAATGACTTACTAAGTCATGTCTGATTAAAGCTCTAAAGAGAAAGGTGTTCAAACTGAAATGTACTTGTTTATTTTCTTGTATTAAGACATTACTTTTACCTGTCAAACTTGACAGGTGTGTTTTTCTTTCTCTATTGGCAGAGTTTTTACTTTAAAAGCAATTCAGGTGTCATTTTTTGTAGACTTGTCAGGTAAATGTGGCTCATATAAAGATAATTATATGTTTTATGGCAAACACTTGCATAGACTTACACACTTAAAAATGTTGGGTTAAAAACAACCCAATATGGGTTATTTTTTAACCCAATAAGTTGGGTTGGTTTCATTTAACCAACAGTGGGTAAGAACATAATAACATAACAAAATAAATAACATAAATATTATATATATATATATATATATATATATATATATATATATATATATATATATATATATATATATATATATATATATATATATATATATATATATATATAACATAAATAACAGTGGGTTATTTGAACAACCCAGTTGGGTTCAAATAACCCAACGTTACCCACAATAAGCTATCGCTATCGTTAACTACAAATGACCAAGAGCTCACAATCACTGATTCACACGCTCATGTAAATGGTAAATGGACTTGAACTTATGTTATGATTTTTCTCATCTTTGACTACTCAAAGCTACCTGACACTGCTGGTTACACCTACCCATTCACTCTCACATTCATCCACTGATGGTTTTGAGTGTCTATATTAGTTGTCCATCAGTACTCTAACACGTTCACACCTCATGCCCGTGTACAAGCCACTGACGCAGAAGTGGGAGCAACTTAAGTTTCTTGCCCTAGGACACATAGCCACGTGTTGCCCAGATCTGGGCTTGAGCCTACAACCTCCCGATCACTGACCAAGCGCACTATCCAACTGCGCCCATGTCATGTTGAATTCGGATAGCCAACATACACGGTTACTACAGTGAGCTTTATATACATTTTATTATAATAAATAATAAATTGAACATTGTGGTGAAAGAATAGTGCACATGTAGCAAACCTTGCTTGTATAGAGCTGAGTCTCTCAGGGTGTCTCTCAGTATGTGATGCTGCTAGATGGCGGTACTGCATGTAGATGCTCGTGAAGAGAATCGCAGTTGGGCCATAATGAGACTTGCCCATCCAGCGTCCTGACTGCAAGCAGCTGAGGGGGGTCCAATGAGTGGGGGTAAACTGGGGGTAGCTGTTGGTCAAGTATGCGCGAGCGTCAACCCAACATGTTGGGTAGTCCAAAATAACCCAACACAATATACTGAAAATTACAACCCAATAGCTAGTAACTCAACTGCCAACTACGATAACCCAGCAATTTGGGTATTTAGATTACCCAATTAATGAAAACAACCCAATTAAACTAACCAACAGTCTCAACCCAGCTGTTGGGTTGAAAAAATAACCCAACATTTTTTGGTGTGTAGGTTTCTGCTGAGTGGAGGCAGGAGATGAGTTTGGACCATTAACTCTCAGACCAGGACCTGACCAGGTCTGTCTCTGAGTGCTGTATCCCTCATAAGAAAAGCTCCTTCTTTCTTTAAAAAAGGGATAAAGGGATATTGTTCCCTTTCTAAATGTCTCCTTGCTGGTTTCCCTCAGTTTTCACATTATTAAATGTAGCATTCATCCAGGTGAGTCATACTCATTCAGCATCTTTATTCAGCAGAGGAAGAAGTAAACAATGCAGACAAAGAGCAACAAACTATCTCAGAGCTTTTGAACTTTCTTGTGTTTTGTTTTGTCTTTTTACTATTAAGTGTGTCCCATGCTGCTTGCCATAACTGAGTGGATAATAACTTTGTCGAACACATGAAGCATCCACAGATCCGAGTGTGCAGCAGCCTCCTCTTTTGTTTTTCTCTGCTCCGTGTCCAACGCAGTTATTGTGCTAAGTTATCTCCAGTCTCCATGCTTCAACATGTTCATAAACACACAAACACCAGCGTGAACTCAACTCTCGCTGTTGCCACTCATGCCTGATCCCGTGAATGTTGCCATGGTTTTGTAGCCTAGCGACCTGCAGATGTGTGTGTTTTGTGTGTGCGAGTGTGTGAATGCTTCACACACACACACTCACCTTTAATTCTTTCCCTTCAGCAGCCTGCAAACACTCAGGGATAAGTGCCTGACGTGCTGGCCAAACAATAGACATATTAACTCTTGCGATGACTGCTGGTGGGAGTGTGTGAGTGTGTACACTGTAAGTGTGTGTGTGTGTGCAGAGACAGAGAAGCCACACAGGTAAGTTTGTGGATGTTTCAGGAAGCACAAAGGACAACACTGCGAATGTGGTGCAAAGATCTTTGATAAAAAATGCACCAATTCTATTAAACGCTGCACATTTTTATCATGAAATGATTAGTTGAATTTATTTTAATGTCATACTTAAGTTACTCAAAAAGCACATTTAAAGCTGCACCGATCCATGATCCCACACTAACACAAGAGCTCAAATTGTGTGCGATTAGACCCATCTCTGAAAATTTGCATCAACCTGAAGTTTGGTCTGCGTTTCAGCTCTTCCTGATCTCTCTTTTCTGCTTTTCTGGAAACACTAAACTTCTTTTTCTCCTTCCTGTCAAACCTCAAACAGCTCATAAGACTCAGTTGCACATGATCATGGAGGATGGTGGGGACCAGATAAACAGTGGTGGTAAGACTTTTTCAGACACTCTTGAAATTTTACACAGTCTCGAATATCATTACGAAGCGTTTGTTGAAAATCATTTTTTAAGTGTGTCTACATTAAACAGACAGACAAATTCAAATGATAAGTCTTTGTTTATTAGTTAATAGAAAAACTAGAAAAAATTCAATTCTTGACAGTTTCAATATGTTAGTTCTCAACATTGTCTGTATCAAAGTCAACATAAAATAGATAATGTGTTCAAAACGGGGCAAAATATAAATAAACCATCTGATCATCAGATTTATATTTAGTCGTCCTGCCTTTAGTAGCTGTAGAGCTCTGATCCTGGCCGGCATGGTCCCCACCAGCCTTTCATACTGTTGAGGGCTCAGATTGTCCCATTTGTCTTGAATCAGTGCTTTAATTCTTCTCAATTCTTTTTTTTACTCTTTAAAACAGACCTTTGAATAATCCACCACAGATTTTCAGAGGGGCCAAGGATTGAGCTGGCCACTCTAAGACCTGGACCCTGTGCTCCTGCAGCTAAGTTCTCCTGGTCCTGGATGCAGGGGCGTATTTAGTCGTTTGGGGACCCAAGGCAAACCCAGTCAATGGGGCCCTCCATGTCCTTGTAACTCATCTTCCTCAGAGCTAGACTGGCCTTCCCTGGGTCCACTGTCTCTTTCCCAGAATCAAGGCATGAGACAGTGCTAATCTTGTACATGGTAACTTAACACATCTAAATGCATTTCCTCAAGTTCTGTACTTAAGTTTGATTTTGAAAAAAAGTGAATACATAATTTAGTCCACTTTGTCCTGGATTTGAAATCTTTTATGGTCAATTGACAGCTTATTTGTCCCACAGTGGGGAATTTACAGAGTAACAGAAACAAACAAGAAAGTTCGAAGTGAAAAACATTACAATAGGTAAATATTGAAAAAATAATAATTTAGTAAAGAAAAAATATGTAAATATTAACGCAACATAAAACTGGAAAAAAAAAAAATCCTGAAAGAGGTGATATTTACAGTTACCATACTTTTTGTTACTATTATTTTAAAGTGAATGTATTTTTATTTGACCCCCTGTCCAGTGAGTTATGTATCCAAAAAGAGATTTTGTACAATAATGTTTATCACCAACTCAAAAAGTTTGATTTTGAGAAAATGATCCTGTTTCCTGGGCTAGATAAAGTCCTTAAAATCCTAAAAGTCTTATATGTTTATCTCAGATCTCAGAGCAACATTGTTTTTATTTCCGACTTGGTTGAAAATAAGAAAAAAATGGGGAAAAAGTGTTTTTTACCACTTTCTTCCTGAATCAAATTTTCAGATGTGTTGTAACATGGAATAGCCCATTGAATAAGAAGGGAGGGGGAGCACCCAAAACCATCATTAAAGATTAAGCCTTTTGATGTATTTTGGAGCATGTGAAGTAAGATTTATAAAAAAGAAATGCTTTCAATTGAAGAGAA
The DNA here is from genome assembly GCF_033239565.1 of Halichoeres trimaculatus. NCBI lineage: Eukaryota > Metazoa > Chordata > Actinopteri > Labriformes > Labridae > Halichoeres > Halichoeres trimaculatus. The sequence continues at coordinate 3,235,853 of NW_027437186.1, forward strand.
CTTCATAAATCAGTTTTTAAGAGATGCTTTAGGGGCCCCTGGGAATCTTGGGGCCCCAGGCAACTGCCTGTGTTTGCCTAATTGTAGCTACGCCCTTACCTGGATGTGTGGTAAGGGGGCCTCACCTTGTTAAAACATGCAGTTTGGACCTGGAGAGAACAGGGCATGTGCAGAAGGGAGCATGTGGGTTTAGAGAATGGTTCAATGTCCCATCACAGACAGTGAGAGGAGCAACAGCAGCTCTCATTCATCCACAAACCCTGATCCTGCCTCCACCATGCTGACAGAAGGTCCTGTACCTGCTGGAGGTGATGCTTGGCCTGGTCTTCTGTGTCCCCTCACATCAGCAGGAGGAGGATAAAGCTGGAACCTGGACTCGTCAGACCCCAGAGTCTTCTTCCAGTGCCTGATGGTCCTGTCCTTGTGAGCTTGGGGCAACCCTCTGTCTCACTTTGATCAGGGACTCGTTGACAGCTTTGTAGGATCTGAAGTGGGCCACATACAGTGTGGGTGGAACACTGGACACCAGTTTGACCCCTGCTGCTGAAGCTCCTGTGATGTCATGTGGTGGTCTTCCCTGCTCATGTGGATCAGGATGCGGTCAGTTCTTGCTGAAGACATCTTGGTTTGTCTGCTAAGCTGTTGGTTGGTCTGTGTTTCTTCAGCGTGGATCCACCTGCTGAAGGACTGCATCTGCACTTCCTGTCTGAGAATCTGTATCTTCAGGTGTGTTTATCCTCAAACACTTGTTTCTGTCTTAAAAAGCTGTCTTCACCTGAAAAGTCGAGGAGAAAAGACCCGAATGGTTGTAATTACAAATCTGCCCAAAGGGTGAGAATAATTTACTTGAGTCTTATTTTAATAAACCTGAAGAGTAAAAGTTGACTTACTCCACGGTAGAATTGCTTACACTCTTTTGTGATTATGGTTAAAAGCTCATCTTGACCTGTCAGTTTGAGAAGACTAAAGATTTGCTTCTGTTTAAAAGCTGTATTATTTGTATCCTGTGAACCATCATATGTTCTCTGCATACAGTTAAATGACACGATGCCAGAGATAAAGAGCACTACCTGTAAAGCAAATGCTGCTATGAGTACAAACAAGCTGCCGGTGACCTGAGACCAAGCACAAAGCTTCAGCTGCGTTCCCATCAGCCTCATGACAACCCGACAGTGGGCATCCTGACACCATATGTGTGCATTAAAAGTGTGTGATTGTGCTCTGAGAAACGTCTGTCACACACAGAGGAAACAATGGAGAAATAAAGGCGACACGAGCCTCGTGGTGTCTGTTCACACAGCTGTGAATACATCTGTCGAGATGGACTGGGAAAGGTCCAATTAGATTCAAATGGAACGGGAGATGACTGTTTTACCCCTTTAAGTTTGAATTAGGCACCATATCTGAGGATGGATGGGTGTGAAGTTTGTAAATGTGAGCAGATCCTCCTCGTTCAGTCTGCCTCAGTGTTTCCTGAATGAATAAGAAGTGTGTGATGTGTGTTTGCATGCCTGTGTTTGAACGACTCTGTGTCTGTGTGTGTGTGTGTGTGTGTGTGTGTGTGTGTGTATGCGGCACATGTGTGCGTGGCCTTGCTCAGGGAAGCGCACCGCCCTGCGGATGACACTCAGAATGCATTATAACCATTAATGAAAAAGTTAATGGGGCATTTTCTTACATATCAATTTACATTTGGACTATTTGGGTGCACAAATGATGTCTGGGCGGTCGCGGCCAACGCCACTCGGCACCGAAACAGAGAGGTCTAATGTGTTTTTGTGGACATCAAATGTTGTGAATAATGACGCGTCCACTGAATGCAAATCAGATGACACTTGATAGGCCATGATCAACAGTGCCTGCATGCAAACTTTCACCCACAGACACAATGAGATAGAGACGGAGCAGAGGGAGGGGGAGAAAGAGCATTCTCCTGCTGTACTCCACCTTTCACACATGATGTACAGCTACATCTGTTATCTCGCATAAACCACACATTCATGTGGGCAAAATATTGTGTTGTATCATAAACTAGAGGCGGTACATTTACAAAACCCTCACACACACACACACACACACTCACACACACACACACACACCCAGTCTCTCTCAGTTTTAGGTGAGAATAACCTCAACATAATGCATTCTAATCCATGACACACGAGTGTATTTGAACATATTGATATCATCATTTCTCTTTGTGGGAGCCGCGCGCGCGCGCGCGTGTGTGTGTGTGTGTGTGTGTGTGTGTGTGTGTGTGTGTGTGTGTGTGTGTGTGTGTGTGTGTGTGTGTGTGTGTGTGTGTGTGTGTGTGTGTGTGTGTGTGTGTGTGTGTGTGTGTGTGTAGCTCTGCCGTGTAGTCACCTCTTGGCCCCCCGAGGGTTTACAGTTCTGGAATTGGCCTTGAGGGGTGGCAATGTCAATTTGGGGAGTGTTAGCCTGAGGCGTGCAGACAGGAGTACACATACAGACACACACACACTTGAACACACACATACACAGATACAAACACAGACACATGAGGTGTGAAGCTCCGCTGATCCAAATCTAGCCTTTGACTCTGGGTCCATGTTTAGTTAGAATGAAACAATTGGGCTTAAGACTGTTTCAGATGTCTGAAAAAGACTCAGCTATGCTTCGTCCGAATCAAAGTAAGTTAGGAACTTTTTGTCTGTGTTGATTGGTGGCGCCCCCACCAAAAACATTGATAACTTAAAGGGGACATACCATGCTGATGCCTGATTTAATACTTACATATAATAATAAATTATAAAAAAAACAAAGACCTTACACCCCCTGAATTTTTAAAAAATGAGCTGTTGTATTTTTTCTGATATCCTAGAACGAGATTTGATGCCTCTGAAAATAGGTTATTGCCAGTTGGCAGCGAGATTGCGACCATCATGACGACACAAGGTACCTTTCTTTTTATTGGAGTAATCTGATAAAGCAGCTCCTCCTCTGTGATGTCAGTCACACAACCGCCACCGAGGGATACACCCACCAAGAGCCGAGTATAAACGTATAAACTATACATGTTACAGTACCGGTTTGACTCACCACACTGAAGCGTCCTGAGATGATCTGTGTCCAGGTGGATTTTCTTCCTCCTGAGCTGCAGAACCGTCTGGGTCTGACTCAGGGTCCAAAACAAAAGGACGTATCCTACACTCTTCCATTTTATTAGTGCTTTCAATGCCTTATGGTGAAGTTTTGGCAAACAGCAAACTCGCTCGGTCTGCTCCATCCAATATGGCGATTTTGTAAATACTGCCATGCTGCAAAAACTGCCCCCTGGCTCTACCCCCTCCGCCCCTCTGATAGAACTGACCAATCAGAGCACAAAGGGCTGTGACGTTGCGAGGTTACTGGAGGTCATTCTCCAAACTGAGTGTTTCAATGAGATCTTCAGAATGGCCTAAATTGAGGATATTGAGAACGCTATTGTGGGGCAATGAAGGAACTAAATGACTTGTACTGAGGGCAGAAATGCTTTACAGGCATCCTGGTCTGGCACAGTGAAAAGGAGAAACAAGCATGATATGTTCCCTTTAACATATTGAAGATAGAAAGAGTCAAGAAAGTGTAAAAGTTGCAAAAGTGTAACACTGAGAGGGGAACTTCACCAAAGATGGATTGTGGCTGATAAAAACCTCCATCTGTTCTGACTGTAGGTCCGAGTCCTGCAGCTCTGTGCAGTTTGCTCTTGTTCTGTGTCTGACTGTGGCTGAGATGAGCTGTGAGCATCTTCACTCTGAGCTGCACAGAGCTGAGCTGTGAACTCTCATCCTGAAAGAGATGAACTCTGTCCACAGACACGACGAGCTGGGTGCAGAGAGGAGGCTGTACCGTCTCATTTAGGAGGAGATTCAGATTTCACAGTTTGAATGCAGCTCACTTTGTGGACAAAAAAACCCTAACCTTTCTTTTTTTCACGCTAAGATTATTCCTATATACACTCTTTGTTTGCCTTCTTGTATTTTCTTTTTGACATTTTTTAAATGTGATCCAAACAAACAGCTTTTTTTTTTTTTTTTTTTTTTTTTTTTTTAAATGGGACTTTTTCTTTTCACTTTAAACTTTTTTTTGTTTTGGATAAAAGAAAAGCGGATGCTGACTTTTACATTACTCCAAACTCTAATGCTTACCTGGACAGAAACTGTGTATGACTGACAAGAATACAACATAAAATGACAAACTACAGGCCTAGGATACACTGTGAGAGACAGACGGTTGAATAGAAATAGAAATAGAAATAGAAATAGAAATAGAGAATACTTTATTTATCCCCGAGGGGAAATTCAGGAGTCACCGCAGCATTTAAGAAAACAAAAGTAAGAAAGAGTAGTAGAAAGTGCAAAAAGGTCCATAAGAAATTAGATGACGACATCCCGTCCACCACTCGTCCACCACTCTCCAGCCCAGCCAGTCTCCACCTCCACAGGGTCCAGGACTGAGCCTCCCCAGCAGTCTGTTCAGTCTCTGTCTCCTGGATCCTGTCTGCTCACAGCAGGCGAAGCTCCTCCAATGTGGGGTCGGTGTCCGATGTCAGCTCCGTCAGCCACGTCCGTGAACAGCACGATGCCGCTGGGTTAGCACGGCTAGCTCATCCATCCCCCGGAGCGAGATCCCACGTTCCCAACAAAGATGGATGGAAGGACAGGTCCACGTCGTCACCTCCCAGCTCACATCCGAGAACCAGCACGTCGTCCTCACCTCCTCCTCCTCAGCTCGAGGGAAATCATCAAGCCCTACACTAGTTAGCATTGACATGCTACAGGCTGCTAACAGCTAATTTCGCATGTAAACAATGCAGCCATGGTTACATGTAGGATCTCCAGACAAACACAGGAGAAAAGTAGTAAAAAATATCGCCGAAGCCACAAAAAGTTTGGTGTCCGTGACCGACAATGAACCATACAAAGTAATGATCCACTCCAAATACAAAGATTACGAAAAAGAGACGAAGAAATTACAAGAAACGGACAAAGACGAGAGAGCTGCTGCAACAGGCAGCTACTTGGGTAGCGCCTAGCAACGCCTAGAATACGCCATTGTTGTAAACATCAACATGAAGTCTGATGTTTCCTTCAATATTTGTTTCTCTTTGATTAGTTGCATGAAAAAAAAGGTCTTTAAATATCATTCAGTAAACAGCTAGATTATTCCATTCCTGACTTATGCTCATCTTTTGTTACAGCGTAAGCAATTATGTCTTCAAAAAAAAATTTTTTAGTTTGTTTTTATATGACCAGTACACCTGACAGGCCAAAAAATGTCATGTGTGAGATAAGATCTAGGCTTAGGACCTTTTTTATTCCATGTTCATATCAATAACTTGTGTAACAACAGGAACTAAATGAGTGTTCTTTATTTTATTTTATTTTTTTTTTTTTACTTCCCTCTTACTATTCAAATAATACAGGTTCATTTTCATCTTCTAATATCTTGAAATCAGACATTTTTTCTGGACTCGCCAGGTGACTGTGGCTCATATTAAGTCTAATGCATAGACTGTATAAAACATGGATGAAGCCTCCGCGACATCATCCATCTGTTCCTGAAACCGTGAAATGAAGCCAATCCGTGGACGCAGCCACATTTGCTGTGACACTGGCTGTGAGTTTTTCTCCGAGCACCTTCAGTGCGCCCGCTGGTCACGTGACCTGAGCTGTGTCTCTGATTGGAAAATCAAACGATCCAAACAACCTTTAAACCTCAGAGAAAGAAAATGATTCACTCACTGTACAGTATGTGCCGATAGTGAAATCAGCATCTTAGACCCCAGTTTTTTTTTTAACCAGGCTGTGAATATACTTTTTAATGTCGTAAAAGTCTGTTTTTTTATGGCTGGGTATGTACGTGACGTCTGGTTTTTCTGCAGCCAGGCTCAAGCAGATTCTCGATGAGCAGCGACTTTCAAGCACCTCTGCAAAGGCTTCACTTTTACCAATCGGATGTTGCCCCTTGGTCTGATGAGACATTTTATTTTTTTCTAAATATGAAACATAAACAGCAGCTTACATTTCAGCATTTGCTGTGTATTATTTCCTGAGTTTTCCACCATTATCTCTTCCAACCTCTGAATAAAGGCCTAAAGCTCCAAAGTGAACCTGAAATAGAAACATTTTCAGTATTTGTCATAGATGTCAGGTCCTGATTAAGTGTTTTGTGGGAGTATAACCAAAGAGCTAAATAGGAGTCTGTGTGTGGTGTTAAAGGGTCAGTGAATTCCCAGGTGTGGGGTATTCGCAGGATTTCGCTCTGACTTCTGCCCGTTGGAGTAAAAGAACCAAACAGAGTCTCAGAGAAAAGTTCGAGTTCAGACTTCTCTGCTGGTGTTTTGCAGCTTTCAGAGGTGTGTAAGTCGACTTAATTGCCCAATAGCTTTGAGGAATTCTACCTATTTCACTTCTCCCATCTCCGCTCTCATTTTCATTACCTCGTATTGCTGCTTATTCCCCTAAAATGGGCATCGCACCTGATACTTTACATAAACAATTGCAAATGAAAAGCCACCCTGCAGTTTCCCCTTTTCCTCTCATGGCTCCCCTCCCTCTCACTCCTTCCAGGCTCACCTCTCTCTCATTATCCCATTCCTTTACTCGCCGCCCCCCACCCCTCCTTACACCGCTCACCCCCACCCCCGTTACTGGCGAGTGGGCGAGAGCGATGGGCAATAACCCAGCACGCCGCTTTTCGACTTAGCGCTACCTGCTATGCTAATATCATTAATCAATAGAGCCCAGATTGTCTTCCCTGCGATTCGAAGGATCTAAGGGTCCCAGTGGTGCACAGGTACCTTTTTATTTTTTTCCCTCCTCCTCCCTTCTTCTTGCTCTCTCTTCTTGCACAGAAAAAAAAGCTCATTTGCGAAGGCCCCCAAGATGGCCGACTTAATGACGGCCACAGAAGTTTTTCCAACAAATTTCATGGGGCATGATCCTAAGATAATAGCTTTTCAGCCCCAATGACAATCCAATTACCGTGCCAATCAAAGCCCACGGCATGCTGTCTAATTATGATCAAATCTGGCTGTCAGCTCAAATACTAAAACAGCAGCTTTAAGTCCAACAAATCACAGTTTAGAGACACAGCCCGGTTTGTTCATCCATGATCAGGAAAAAGTGGGGTTTAACTTTCTGTTTGACTTCAAAAAAAGATCGTCTTGTTTTGTGAGAGTGCATTGATGTGATATTTGACACAGCACACTCAATAATGATCCCAAATAACATTTTTAATAGACTTCATTATGCATTCATTGCAGGGTGGGAGAGGTAAAAGAGATTTATTTCAAACAGAAAAGAAAAAAAAAACCTGATGGTTCTGATTTTCATAGATCCCTCTCTGTGCCACGTGCACACACACGTAGAACGGATGCAAAACGTGCAAAAATAGACACATAAGACCCCAAAGAGTCGCTCACACTTGCTAACAAACAAAAAGGCGGCATCAATAACACAAATGATTAAACATTCATGGCCTTTTCAGTGGAACATCTGCTGTGTATGGGGCTCTAGCCTCGGGGACTGGGCGAATCAAGAGGATTTCAAGAAAGCAATAAGACGGGATGGGGGGACGAGGCAGCAGGAGATTTACACGCACGTGCACAGACACACAGACACACACACACACGTGAATGCATGTGTGTGTAAACACAGCCACAAAGAGTAAATACACGACGGCGTGGACAACAGCTCAAACAAGCAGCTTTTACCGAGCTCACTGGAAAAATACAGCGATGTGAACAACATCCGAACACGCTCAGATACACCGAGCGCAGAGAGCACGCTCACCTTGAAGCAGCTCATGGATGGATAAACCGCTCAGGAGACATTTTCTGCTCCAAACTTCCCTGGAAAGCATCGATCTTCATCTGTGACTTTGGTGTTTCAGATAAGCTCATGCTTCTTATAATAAATAATATCTTAGGTTTGTGTATCCAGAGCGGAGCCTGGCAAGAGAAAACATTGAGGATGAAATTTATTTATTTATTTATTTCTGCTAGAAACTAATGAAAAAGTCTAGATTTCATCACAAGATTTAAAATATAAATAAATTGTCAAAATTAAACTCAAATGAATAAAAAATCTGGTAAATTATTGTGGGATAAAGTCAAACTTTGAGAACCTCACAAACTTTTTCAACATTATTAAAAAAAATAAATAAATAAATAAAGTTAAACATGGAGAGACACTTCAGTTTTTACTCTTCTTCTTCCTGTTTTCAACAAAATGCAACTCTCCTTTCTTCATAAAAGCACAAAGTAGAGATCCATTCATACTAACTTTTTTTTTGTCTTCATGTCACAAGTTGATTTGTCTTTGTTGTAATCATTATCTTCAGTTGACAAATCTTTTTTTTAATTTTCTCATACACTGAATGCAAACTAACCATGTGTTTTTTTATTTGTTTATTTATTCATTTATTTTATAACAAATGATCAGACTCAATATGAGCCACATTTACAAACATCCAACAAATGTCTTATTTAAAATTTTTGAAAAACAAAACTGAGGCCTGAATTTCTTAAAAGAGTTAAAAAAAAAACTGTAATTTGGACAGAAAAAAGTATTTGTTTAGTTTCTCATTTGAAAATATTCTTATTTTAAGCTAAGCTAAACTAAAAAAAATTACTTTTTCCTTACCCCAATGACAGATGATCTGAGGCAATTCAGCCCTTTTGTTTTTTAATATCGTCAAATAAGAGATTTGAGATTATGGGCTTGTCAGGTGAATGAGGCTCATCTTAAGTTTTTTTATCATTATAACTATTGTAATTTTTACTGGACATAAGACATTAGGATTAGGTTTTCTTTGCAGTGTGTTCAGGAATGTTACAAAAGCTCCAAAATATGATTTATCCAAAATTCACATCCAAAATTGGATGTCAAAATAGTGAATCAAAAAGATTTAGAAACTTAGTTAAACTTCTTGTTTTAAGGTGACACTTTAGTGTTTTTCACTTTTTTATTATTATTATTAAAGCAGGTCAGAGGCTCTGCTCTGTTGGTCTAAATACATGAACTCTCTAAAGCAGAGAAGCCATGAGGAACTGAGAGGAAAGGTTCAAGGCAGGGTTGTCAATCCAATCCAATCTTGCCACCATGGGGCCATTTCAGGTGTTCCAAAAAATAAAAAAATAAAAAAGGTTAACTGTTTGAGACTGTACTTCTCAACATTAATTTTCACAGTCATATTTGTCTTTTCTTGCTGAATACTCAATACCAGACACCTGAGAGCTCTGCTTCTCAAACAGCTGGGCCATGCTTGCTCTGAGAGAGGATCTGAAGATGGACCAAGTCCAGACCATGGGTGGGCAATTCACTTTTACAACGGGCCACATAAGAAACCTGATTTGTGTCAGAGGGCCACACCAACAATAAAGTTAAATAAACTCTGCTCAGTTTAAACAGTTTTCACTTTGCAAAATGCACTTACATATATATTTGATTAGCTTCTATCTGTAACCAGATGAATAAGGATTTTCTATAAGCATGTATGGTCACATGTGAAAAATAAACAGTAAAATCAAGACCAATTATTAGTGTTTCATATTAAAAAAAAATAATAACTTAAGTGAGAAAAATTGAGTCAGTCTTGGCTTAAATGAGTGCAGTGAAACCTGTTCATGCAGGGCTCACCTGCAGGAGGATCCATGCAGATAATACATAAGCCACACTTTTCAAAATAAAAGTAACATAGTTGTATTGTGTGTGAGGCGTACATATATATATATATATATATATATATATATATATATATATATATATATATATATATATATATATATATATATATATATATATTTTTTTTTTTTTTTTTTTCATTTATGTTGATGTTTATGTGCAACCCGTTGTGTCCGCTCATCATCCTGGTACTTTGCAAACTGCTCTGCAGGCTTAGTTGAATATTCATCTCAATAACGCTACAAGCGGTTACACTTCTTAAGAACAGAAACTTTCTCTTCGTAGATGACACAGGTGAAATTCCCCTTTGACTTCACAGAAATGATCAATCTCCCACTCCTCCTGAAATGCTCTGTGCCTGACATCGACTTTTCTCTGGCCTTTAAAAGAGACATCTTGATTAAACAGCATGACAACTATTTGTTTTCTTTCTGTTTGGGTTCACATGGTGATTATGTAACCAGGGCCATGAAAGCAGGGGGCTGGATTTCACTATAAATTGATTTAAAGTGGCGGGCCGTGAGTTTGAGACCCTTGGTTTAAGGGGTCCAACGGGGCTGATGGCGACACTAACGCAAACTAGCACAAATCCTTTCATCAGACGCTGAATGTAGTAATTTGAAACCACTTATCAAAAGGCAAACAAACAGTGCCACACAGCGCACTCTGATCCTGTCCACAACACACACACCCTGCAAATGAGCGAGGCAGCTCCTCTCACACACACACACACACACACACACACACACACACACACACACACACACACACACACACACACACACACAGAGCTAACCTTTCCAGCAGCACTGAAACAGTCCAGTGAGTTATTTCAATTCATAAAGTTGCTCATGTCCAGATTTCATTAGCAGCACATTAGCTGCAGTTTTATGCTTTATGTTTATTACAGGCCTGACATCATCTATAAATAACAAGTTAAGCGGGTGCGGACACTGGGGACGGCCGTGTCTCTGTAATGCTAAAGGGATCCATCATTAGAGCTGACAATGGCTAATAGCCAGCCCTCTGGGTCAATCACTACAAATTACAGCAGCTCAATTACACGCCATCATTCCTGAGCGTCCAGCATGTGAGGTGTGCGGCAGGGAGCCTGGAGGTAACCACAGAGAGGGTTTAAAAAGCAGGTACGTGTCAGGGTGGGCACACTCACCCAGGGGTGTGAACAGTTCAGCCAGAGACAGAACTTCTGAAAAAAGTGTTTTAAGAGAAAGAGTACACATCAAATCTTGCTTTAAAGCCTGCCCCCGCTCTACTTCACCTTCTACAACATTAACAGCCCACCAACTTTCCATGCACCTGAGGCTAACCTCAGGTTTTACAACCCTGGTTAGAAAACTAAATCAAACAAAATGACAAATCTGGAAGAAAGTACAGATTTTCATTCTGTGTCAAGTCAAGTCAAAGTTTATTTATAGAGCACATTTAAAAATAACCTCGGTTGACCAAAGTGCTTTACAGGGGTACAAAAGAATCTCTCATACACTTCATATTAAGGAGCCAAACATTAAATATGCATGAAAACAGAAATAAAATAAGATAAGGATAAAAACAATAAAAGTAGAGTATAAGATAGGAAAGGGAATAAAGTGTAATGGATAAAAGATAAAAAGAGATAAAAAAAAGAAAACAAGGTTTCTCATTTAGTTGGGATTGAATTGAATTGAATTGAAGAATTGAATTGAATTGAACTGAATTGAATTGAATTGAATTGAATTGAATTGAATTGATTTGATTTGATTTGATTTGATTTGATTTGATTTGATTTGATTTGATTTGATTTTTATTTCGGTCATGTCAGCACACATATATAACATCACACATTGTCAAATGGATGATCACATTGTATATGTCTGAAAGGGAAGACGGGAGAAGCAGAGCTTATCTAGTCCCGTCCTCGTTTACTCAATATTTAGTCTCCTCTTTTTCACATATTGTCAGAGTAATAGAATTTTGATTGCATTTACAGAAGTTTGGCGTAATTATTTATTGTTTTTTAGTGTCCATAGATGATCTTTAATGTCCAATCCTGTATTTCACGTGAGGCGTTGTCTTTTAGTGTCCATCTTTGATATCCAATTCTGTTTCTCACGTAACGGATTGAACGCCAAAGTATAGCGATGGGTTTTCAGTAGTGTTTTAAAGTGCTCAGTTGACTGTGCAGCTCTAACCTGGATAGGTAGGCTGTTCCACATCCACTGTGTGGATGGATTCATTTAACTGCCAACATGCCGGCTTAATATGCATCATTGTTGATATGTAGCAAGACATTAGCAGACAACACCAACGGATGAGTTATCAAACTCAAGTATTTTTTTTTTTTCCAAATTTTTGAATAAAATAAAAATAAAACATATTTGAACTTGTTGCATATTTTGATCTGTTTTTCTTTTTTTCTAATTTTTGCCAATTTTATGTCATTTTTTTCAAATATTAGCCAATTTATTCAATTTCAGTTTTCGAAATTTTTGTAGATTTTTGCAAATCTTAAATATCAAAGTTGTAGAATTTTTTGTATTTTTCTTTAAATTACATTTTTTAATTATAATTACTGAACAGTGACAGATGAGTTTTGGTTGAGTGGTTGTGTGCAAAAACTGTACATTGGTTAATAATTTTCAAGGTAAAACCTGACAAATGGTGGACCATACTTGTCATGAGTCACAATCTTCCTGTCCTGAAAGCCCATCGCCCCTTCTCCAATAGGAGGGGTGAGTTAAGGCCCATTTATCATCACTTTACTCACATCACTTATCATCACCTCCACTGTTCCCATACTTCTGTACGTCCTTTATATTGGCATTGCTGTTCACCAATACACCCACCAGGGAGAGCAGCCCAGAGTCAAAAGTTCATGACAAACACCATATTCCTCACCAAATTGCAAAGTTTTTCTTCAGAAAGTTCCTCCATTGTTATTTCTTCTTCACTAGAGGTACGTATTAGGTAGTGAAAGCGACACTGCCCCCACAGTTTCCGGTGGTACTGCTCTGTTTGGCCCGTATTCGTAAGCTTTATGGAAATGTGCAGGATGAAATGAACACAGAGCACAGACAGAAGGCTCTGTCTAGATGGATCTAAAAACTCTGCAGATCCATATTTAACGTTAAAAATGGGCCTTAAAGGAGTGTTTTAGGCTGAAGTCTGACAGCTAGATTTCGCTAAAATTTACACTTTCTATGCACTATACCTTTAAAAGACAATATGTGGTTGTCCTGTGTCCATAGGTCAAAAATAGGGTACATCAGAGAACATCCCCAAGTGGAGCAGGTTGAAAAATTGGAAATTAAGCACACAAATCTAGAAATTGTGATGTTTTACTCCTTCCATTACATAACTGTGTCAGAGTGCACTTACTTATGCAGATGAGTTAACACAAGCAGCTGACAGAGGGCCTCTGTTGCTGCTGGGTGTCAAACATCCTGGTTGTATCTGGATGATTTAATATCTGCTGCTTTGTTCAAACATCCTCTCTTTAACGCGTCTCTCTTATGGTCCACAGCATTACTGAAAGGCATCGTTAAGGCGTCAAAAGAACCATAATGCACCTCTGTGTTTTATTGTCGTGAAGCTCACTCTACACTACAAGCAGCAGCCAGCTCCCCATTCATGCAAAGCGCCACTGTTGTGAGTGTTTAAACGATGAGTCCTCGAAAATAATCTGCTTGTTGAAAGGTTATTTTCTGAAACAAACACTCCTTTATGTTCTGTTTGCAGACTCGGAGCCTCAGCGCTCTTGTAACTGTGCAAAATAGACATTTTTTTTGTCCTTGTATGTGTAGGAAATGTGTAGGAACTTAAAAGTGAAGAGCTGAGGTGAAGCACTCTTTGCATACGGAGAGAAAAGCGAAACTGCGTCACACCGAGCTGTATTAAATAGATCAGAATCATGTGAAGGTAAGGTGATGTTCTCTCTGCCCTGCTGACATTCAGGGACTTTAAGCGGCGTGTTTTTAATGAATCTGTACTTTGTTTTAATGTTTCTTCTTATGCCTGTAAAGTTTGTCGTTCTGTCACTTGCTGAATTTTTGACCCTGGTGTCAGCCTCTGCAGCACTTTGGGAAGAAAACGCTGAAACTCGGCTGCTGTTTGTGCACACAGTCGTTTTTAGCGCAGGTTTTGGCAGGAGGCAGAGAGGTGAATCTCCTGGCTGTGTTTTCAGACTTAATCACATCAATGCAAACCTTTTGTCACCATGTGCGTGTGTGTGTGTGTGTGTGTGTGTGTGTGTGTGTGTGTGTGTGTGTGTGTGTGAGGTGTGCATGTCTGTTGCTTGGTACAATGATTACTCATGTTCACACATAAGCTGACTCTATATGTGGCTTCACTGACAATAGCACCTTTCCCTGTGTTTGTACCAGTGTCTGTTTGTTTCACCATGTTTATGTGTGTGTGTTTGCGTGTGTGTGGGAGTGGATTTGGCCCTCGCTCCCTCGTGATTGTGACTTTATTAAAGGTTTGTTCAGTGGGATGGCAGAGACACAGAGGAAGCTAAAACGGAAAGCACATAATCTGCATATTATACACATCATGTGTCAAAATATAGAAGAGTGATTTATGCGACAATCCCTGTCCATGACATTTGGCTGCTTTATGGTATCAGAATGTAATGATAAATATCATTTATTATAAGCACAGCATAAAATTACCATGAGCTAGTCGCCAAATGTTGCTGAATGGAGGATTTGTTTTTTATCTCTCAATTCTTTCATTCCAGGGAACATTGTAAAAATAACCAGTGAGACATGAGAGCTAATATTAAGCTTTGAAAAGGTCTGAAAAACACCGTTATGGGACAAAACTGTTCCAAAGAGCTGTACATAGTGATCAACTTTTACTTCCTCTAGGTAATGTTGATACACTGGAGGTAGACTGAATAATAAACAGAAGTTTAAAGTTTGGATTAAAGTTTATTGACTCTAAATCAAAAATAAAGGCTTCTGTGAGGACTTTGAGTTGCTCTGAAATCCAAATGCTTGACGACATTAGAGGAAGGAAGGGCTGCCACACAATACGTACCTGACAGAGAAGTTGCTGCTCTAACCAATATCAAATAGATTGTTGTGTTTTTGCACAAATTTTATTTGCCGAGTTCAGTCTTGATTGAAGTCAGAAAAACAAAAAACAAAAAACAAAACAAAACACTGGTTTCTGCAGCAGTAGAACAACACAAGTCTCCTGGAATATGCACTATAGTATTTCTTGTCAATAAATCTTTGCTCCTTCAGTTTATTTGTGTTTTCTGTAATTTATTTCTTCACTTTTAAAATTCATTTTGTTTTTTCTGACGTTTTGAAAGATGGCAAACAAAACAAATGCAAACAAAATCTCCCAGATTGATGCAGTAAGAGACAACAGTTCTAGTTCTGTGAAAAAAATACATTTCTGTTAATTAAAGAGGGGTATTGTGCTTTTTTTTTTAATTTGTATTCTGTCCCTCTGGTGTCCACATAGTGTCTTTACATAATTTAGAGCTTAGAAAATCACATTTTGTGTTTTAAGAGCAGTTTTTTTTCAAATTGTTAGAGACAAAGGACCACTGATTGTCATGGTTTGGGCTTTTGGTTTTCTAGGTTTTCTTGTGTTTTGGTCCTCTTGTGTTTCTGTGGGGTTCTGTGTTCCTTGGTTTGTCTCCTTGTGGTTTTGATTTGGTTCTTGTCATGTGTATGTCTTTTTGTGATCATTTCTAGTGTTTCTGTGTCTTTAATGTTCTGAGTCTCTGTCTTGAGTTTCTCTGTGTTTGGTTTGGTTCTCCTTGTGTTTCCCTCCTGGTTGATTGCTCCTCATGTGTTTCACCTGTGTCTTGTTCTGCACCTGTGGTTAATTACGTTGTCTATATAGTCTCTGTGTTCCGTGTGCTTGGTGTGGGTTCATTGTTTGCTGTGTCTTCGTGCCGCCTGTGTTTCCCAGTGCTTCATGAGAGTTTTCCAGTGTTTTTGGTTTTGTTTCTTTTGTTAGAGTTTTTTTAGTTAGGTTTGATTTTTGAGTTAGAAAAATAAAGTTTTATTTTAATCTGCATTTGGGTCCTCCTCTTTTGATTTTTCCCTCTGGACTCCTGACACTGACCCCCCAAAAAACTCAAGGACAACCAAGCTGTAGCCCCGGGCTAACAGCCCTGATAGCAAAATTAAGTATTATAAACTGGAATCATACATGTTACAACTTGACTATTTTCCATTAACTGCCCTTGTCTGAAGCCATCAATCCTTGATGATTTTTTTTTTCCTGTAGGCTCATTGATGGAGTAATTTTAGCTTGACCATTTCCATTTATATATTAATTAATTTATGTATTTATTTTTTATTTATTTATTTATTTATGTTTTTTGTTTGTTTGTTTTGTTTTTATTGCTGGGGGGGATGTAAACTTTTGTGAATCTTGGCCAACGTGATTTTTTCTTTCAATTTTTTTTTCTTTTTTCCAAATGTAAAAAAAAAAAAAGAAAAAAGACAGGGGGACAAAAGAGAAAAAAAAAAAAGAAAAATACCCACAGTCTTGGCGGACCACTACGGGGGTACTGGCAGGTCACTAGTGTGATCCACAGACTGCAGTTCCAGTAACACTGCTCTAGAAAACCCTTATTTCAACCTCTGTCTGATGTGCTTAGTTTTTGCACATGTTCTTTTTTCCTGTTTTTTTTTTGTTTTGTTTTGTTTTTCCCCAAATGTTTTAAAAAAGAAAAAAGACAGAAAAAAAAGAAAAGAAAAATTAAAAAAAAGAAAAATACTTACAGTCTTGGCGAACCACTACAGGGCACTGGCAGGCCACTAGTGTGATCAACAGACTGCAATTCCAGTAACGCTGCTCTAGAAAACCCTTATTTCAACCTCTCTCTGATGTATTTAGTTTTTGCAGCTGTTTCTTGTGTTTAAGGCCCGCCTCCATGCCATGAACCAGTTGGGTGAACCTTACGTGATGACCTCGTTGTTTCAGCAAGTCTGGTGAAAATCTAGTGCCAGTTTTAGCAGAGAGTGTTTTGACCAGTTTACAGGCAGATTCAGGGATTTCTACAACCTATGAACATGAAGAGGTTAAAAACTCTGCAGAATGAATATCCAGCATCATTATCTCACATCCATCGAAAAGCAGAATTCCCCCTTTTCAATGCCTGTATTGTTCTCTTTTTTTGCAATTTTGTTGTACATGTTGCAATGACAAATAAAGTTATGTTCTATTCTTTTAAAGCAAAGGTTTGCCACTGGAGCAGGCCATCTTGAGACTATCTTGTGTACTTTCATCTGGCAGATTGTACCCAAAACTTCTGGTGCCATCTTTGAGATCTAAGTCTTAAAAAAATAAAGATTAAAATAAAAAGCAGGGTTTGAAATAATAGAGAAGTTTTTCCTCACAATTTTTCTCAGTGTTGTTTGTGGATTTACCACAGACTTTATATAGAATGGACAGCGTGGCTCTGCCTTTTGCCATGCCATGGTTTTTGAAGCCAAAATGCCCCCATCAGAGGCACAGTTATTGTGGAGCCAGTCTGCAAAGTTGAGAATCTGAGTGAAGCTGGGGGTCTAATCTCTTCTTGATTCTCCTTCCCGACGTTTTTTACTATTCCTGAAAGAACTACACCAGATCAGCAGCTGTCAGTCATCGTCAAATGTTACACAAAACCTTGTTTTTAACGACTAATAACTAATGAAAAAGGAACTTTTCAGAAAAAAGAGGACTTGAACACAACACAGCCCAATAAACCTTTGTATCACTACAGCATACGAATGTGAGAAACATTTCTATGAGCTGTGTTGATTTTAAAAATTTAGAATGAATAAGGAGACAGAGTTTTTCACCTAATCTGCAGCCGGTCACCAGGGGGAGCAGTTTTTGTGGCAACCTGAGCAAGATGACGTCCATCTTTTTTTCCTCCATCCATGAGACTGGCTGAAACCCAGACCAAACAGGCAACCACACAACTTTTCTGTAAATATAAAATATTAAAGATTAAAATACATTTAAGATGTGACAAAAACAGTGATTTACTACTAATCTGAAGATGATGAAAAAAAATGAAAAAAAAAAAAATTCACAAAGCAATGAAAGGCTCTCTAGCCTCTGCAGAGGAGGCCTGTTGGTACAGAATGTCAGCATGACTCAGGGTGAGGGAAACCCCTGTAGCAACAGACGTATTAGTCAAGACTATTTTCACTTGATGAACAGACATAAATAAATCCTTGGTGAGTATTATTGCTTTTCAAAATTTTTGATTTATTTTAAAAAGGGAGTTTTCTTCTCATTTTGAGCGTGAGCTGTTGCATACACATCCTTTGAGTGTGACTGAGTGTATCTTTATTCTTGAAAATATAAGCTGACTGTGCCCTTCACTCACACATTGTGTTGGAAGCTTGAGGCACTCAGATGAAATTCTAAGGACATGTAAGTGTGTGATCGTACCACCAAAGCAGCTCTTGTGTACGGTGTTTCTGGGCTGCGTCTACCATTACAATCAGACTGTGTGTTATTGCATTAGCTGTTGTTTGTTGATATGAATAAGGTGAGGCTGGGACCACCAACACTACTTGCTAAATTGCTCATGAGAGTATCAATAAAAGCAGATTGACTCATTTTTATTGCATTTGGTAGTAAAGGATAATATCTTTACTGTGAGCTGAGGAGTTTCTCAACAACAACAACAACAATCCCGTCAATTCATTCTGCGGCACTCTTTGGAGTGATTATCTGAAGGATCCACGGGGGAATACAGAGCTCCTCTTTCATATACTTCTCAATATTTCACACTAACACCCGTTTGCCTCCGTTTAACGAGATCTTCCCTCTCGCTTTGATCAAAAAGAGGGAAAGTTGATGTAATTAAATATGCATTATGGAATGGTTGAAATTGTCGCTGATTAAAAGAGCAACCAAGCTTTATTTTTTCACTGTGAAAAAAAATAATTTCATTTCACTTTTGGAAAGTTTCTCAGACACTTTGTTCCCAGTCTGACAAATCGACTGCCTGGACGAAACCAGATGACTGTAAAGCACGTTAGTTAATCAGTGCCTCAGCATACAGACATATAAAAACCACTAAACTAAATATTAATATCCAAACAACATAAAGGCTGGACTACAGCAACTCTGTTTTGTCTGACTGTCCTTACAATTCAATAAAGCAGGGGTCACCAACTCAGTGCCCAAGGGCCCCTGGGTACCCACAAGAACCACTTCAGGCGCCGGCAAGGCATTTTACTGGTCACAATAGCACTCCTTTCTAATATATATATATATATATATATATATATATATATATATGTATATATATATATATATATATATATATATATATATATATATATATATATATATATACATATAATTTTTTTTCCCATTATTTTTGTGTAAATCATGAATGATAATTACCAGTTACTAGTGCTGAGCAAGTTAATGCGTTAATTTTGCGTTAACTAGTCAATCTATCAACGCCATTAAATATTTTATTGCACATTGGTGCATGTTGCTCACATGCTTTTATTTTGTAAATGTCTGTCGCTGACCGGAAGTGAAATTGGCGTAAAACACGATGAGTAACCAAAACAAGCATTGAGAAGAGGGGCATTTCGGCTATATTTTTTCATCCATTGCCAGTGTCACTTTAATGCCCTGACAGTGGCAATAAGCTTCAATTTTGTAAATTTGATTTACACTAAATATGTGATTTAACTATTACTGTATAACAAGTACTGATTTAGTGTTTGCATGACAGATGTTATGGCACTTTCACAATGCGATTGATTATGATTAATCAGGGAGATCATGCGATTAATTACAATTAAAAGTTTTAATCGTTGCCCAGCCCTACCAATTACCATTGACATGTGAGCAGTCTCTTCACATATTAGTGTTACTACTACTATTATTATTGACATTAAAAAGGGATCTCAGCAACTTTGTTCAGGAAGTTCTGGAAGTACCACTCATTTCCCTTGAAGTGATACATCGTTCTCATCGTTCTCATCGTTCTCATCGTTCTCATCGTTCTCATCGTTCTCATCGTGTCAAAAAATGGCGCTGCCTCCACTGCAGAGCCACAGCTGGCTACGAGGTGCTCGCCGCTTAGTGTATCAGTCCGCGCGCGCGGCATGCCAGATATAAACAAACACAGGTAGTCTGCCAGGACAAAGAGACATGATGAGAACTAGAGCCTTATTTAGCGGTGTTTTTGTGTGAAAGTAACGCGCTGAAAATTCTCTGAATAAAGTGTGAATGTAGACCGATATCAGACTTTTTAGGTGGGAGTCCGTTTATTTGTGTTTGTGGTCAAGTAAAATATGGCTCCATCTGAGTGCAGAGGAAACCGGCTGACGAGCAGGGAGGGGGTGTTTGGTGTGAGTGCTCTGGGCTTCTGCTGCACAAAATCACTGCTGTAGGTGTAATTTCTGCCCTAAACCTTGTGATAGGACCCAACTTGTCCCATCCCTGAATATCACTTTGAGGCAGCCTAAGGTCTCAAAAAATTGGCCAACTATAAAATCTAGAATACAGTTTAAAATTCTTCTTCTGACTGGCAAAGCTCTTAATGACAATGCACCATCCTATCTTAAAGAAACTGTGAGGAGTTTCTAAGTGATCTTTTAAAAAGTCTCCCTTATATATGCCTGACGGCAATCCACACTTTAAATGAGATTATCAGTGGCAATAAAGGTTATTTCTAAATGCTACTTCTTAGCTTCCCAATCGGGTCAAGCTGGACCAGATTGATTTACATCACGTCTAAATCTCGATGACAACACCACGCTGACGTAGTTTAGTAGAGAGAAGAGAGGTTTGTGTTTTTCTCTGCCAAAAATGATTTCTGTGATTAATTTTGTTGTGATGGTGGACACTGGAGCCTAACTGTCAGACAGAAAAAGGACAGAAGAGCAGAAGAAAGAGAAACAAGAGAGACATAGAGGAGTAGACAGGATAGAGCACGAGCTAAAGGCTAACACAAGGGCTAAAGGCTATAAGGGCTAAACTGTTTGTGCTAATGTTCATTCCAACCCACAGTCAGCAGTTATTCTGCAGTGGTCTGTTCTAACTTGAGAGTCTATCAATAAAATGAAGAGTGAGGTTACGTTAGCTCTGCTTGGTAGATGCCACATAACCAGGATTCACTAACATTACACGTTACAGACATGTCTCAGAGCACCGGGCTGCCAGGAGCGCTATATATAGCTGACTACTAAACTATGGAACAAACTGACAAAAGTTGCTTGTTGTCATGTTAGCCTTTATAAATACCTTATCTTGAACAAAAAATAGTACATTTACAAAGAATATCTGATCTCCATTCAATTCCAAAACAAACACACACCTTGTTAAGACACATCTTCATGACAGTGTGTGAGAGTCCAGGCCAAAAGGTGTTGATGCAGTCCAATTACAACAGATCCTCTTCACAGCATCTTTAAAGAGTTCAGGTAGATCATATCTAACTTTTTATAACAACAAACGGACTTAATGAGCAGAGCCAGGCCTTCATGTCAGGTCTGTGTTATAGAAACATATGCAGGTCTGTGAATGTTTCTGGAATGCGTCTTCGGATAATTTGGCACTATATAAATAAAGCTTTATTGACTGACTGACACATAAACACACAGTCCTTGCCTCCCTGTCCGACATATTCACATTTAAACTTTTTCTTTCTGTCAAACTTTGCCTCCTTTTTCCATCTCTCTCTTTCTTTTCATGCTGTGTTAAATGACAAGCCAATGTCATCAAAGAAACTTTTATCCCAAACAGAGAGGCCTGCTGGTCACCAAAGTAAGGCGGCGTGTGATTCGTGTCTGGTCTAGACTTCCGATGTGTCACAGTATCAATCTGAATGGAGACAGAGCGCAATTAAGTCCCGCCCACAGCGCAGGAGAAAACAATTCATCGCTCTCCATTGACTTTGTATTGCGTGAAGGTGCCTCCTCGTCACTTTAGTCCACTGGCGAATGTCAGAGCAATGTCTGAATGGTTGTGTGTGGTCTGCTGCACAGCCAACCAGGAGGAAGTACAAGAGTCAAACTCAAACACAGAGCGTTTCTGGAGAGAAAGTAGATCCAGGTATTAAACACGAAAGGTCAGCAGGTACATGTGACATAATGTCAGATCATAACCCTCAGACCTGGACAGACTGGAGACTTCCTGTGCAAGGCTTGGTTGTAAAATATACAAGATAAACAACATTTTTGATTGATGGCTTTGTTTACTTGTTTACATCTGTATCACATATAGACTGTATAAAACATGGACGTAGTCTGGCCGACGTCACTCGTCTGTTGCTGAAACGGAAAATGAAGCCAAGACAGAGGCTGGAGACAAGCGCGTCTGGACGCCAGTCAGCAGCAGACTTTGTGAATGGACCAATGGGCTAGCACTGTGTGCAGACAGTGTTCATGGGAGTTGTAGTGTTGTAGTCTCATACTGCAGTGGGTTTAGTATTTCAGATGCCGTTTTAGAAAACTACAACGAAAGAATCCAACCCGCCCAAGTGGCTGGTAGGAGTGACAGTGTTACAGCAGAAATTCACCGACATTTGGTAGGTGTTAATGTCAAGCCCTGTATAAACATATATATATATGTATATATATATATGTATATATATATATATATATATATATATATATATATATATATATATATATATATATATATATATATATATATATATATATATATATATAAATAGATAGATAGATAGATAGATATATAAAGATATATATATATATAGATATATATAGATATATAAAGATATATATATATATATATATATATATATATATATATATACATATAGATAGATAGATAGATAGATAGATATGTGTGTGTGTGTGTGTGTGTGTGTGTGAGTGTGTGTGTGTGTGTTTGTTTATTTCTAACTAAAAGATAACATTGTTGGCCTCCTTATATTCATTGATGCGTATCCAGTGACAGTAACATGAGTAAAAATGTAAATACTTGGGAATAATTACGTGAAAATACTAAAAACTGCCTAACAAAAGACAAATGTCATGGATATGACAAATGTCATGCAGTACCTCCATGGACCCACTAGGGGTACATTTCATGTCAATGGGGTATACTTGTCAATTTTACTCAATATTAATTTCATGCAATGACTAATTATCCAGTGGATTATTTTGCTGATATTTCACTTTCATTTAATACAGAAATGTGTTGGAATTTGCAGTGTGACGTATGTGTTTGTGTTTGTTTTCCATGTCTGTTCAAAAAATCATGTAAACATGACACAGGTGTTTTTATAACTATTTGAATAATTAATTTTGATAAGATAATTCACTTTGTGTCGGAAAAATCTGTGTCGACTGCGTTACCCATTGAAAAAAAAAAAAAAAATCAGCAATGGTTTGTTCCAAAGTCACATGACCCAAATCAGCTGAGGTCCCATTCTTTTTGTTGGGAACCATGAAGAAAGTGCGGCATGTTTCAGCTCCTCATCAATTTTTCATCAGAATGATTGTCTGTACATGGAGCGCATTAACTGTTCATCAACTGTTTCACCATTTTCTGCACTTCTTACAATAGATATAAAGACCAAACTGTGATGAAAATGAACAGAAATATGAGCTGATGGAGGTCAGGTGGTGCAATGTTCAAGGTCTGCAGTTAGCACAAGAGCCAAAAAGGCTGTGTTACTGGGATTTTTGGCCATAATTCTTTAAATTTGGGCTTAACTGTGATTTAAATTATTAGGGACATTTCTAGGGAGCATAGTCTGACATTGAAATGTTGAATAAACTAAAGTCAGAATAATATGGATTTATGTTTAAAAAAAATAACAAAAAAAAAGTCACAACTTTCGTCCATAACACAGTTGACAAAATAAAGCACCATTTATTTTTATTCAAATATTTAAGGCTTCATTAGAGCTTAAGCTTGCCAACTAATGAATTAATTAAATTCCAGTTATATAGTGTGCACACAAATAGAATATGAAGCCAAAAAAGCATTTGTGTTTTTCACTTTTTTGTCTACCTGAAAACCTAAAAGTTAAAGACCTCTCTGTTCATTGTAAATGGGAAAACTTGCAAAATCAGCAGTGTATCAGATACTTATTTTCTGTCTAAACATATAACTGAAGTACCACACTGACTGAGTGGGCTGTACTCTCACACACAGAATGACATGTTGTTTTTTATGTTTTTTGTTTTTTTTAAACATTGAACACAAGTTTTCTTAATGTGAAACAAAAATGAAATAATTCTGTGAGTTCAGCTACAGCTTTCTCACATACAACTAAAATGCAGAGAAATCCTGCATGTAAATTGTACCTTTGCGAAAAGTCCATCCGTCCAGCCTCCGTCTGTCCACGCTGTGTTTGCAGAGTCACAGGAAGCTGCAGGATTCAGCTCCAGGCTGGTTTCTGCCTGCAGGGCTGGAATGAACAAACACACAATGCTTTAACACTCGCTGCAGTTAAAACTTTATTTTAAAACAACCTGTACGGTTTTACTTTCCTGCTGTGCAAGGAGGATTTAAAAATAACGACTCAAACTTTGCAACCCTCTCACATCCCTGCTCAGCCCCATCCTGCCATCTTACTCTTTGCGGTTCTCTTTCATTGTCTCATTTGCTGAAACGCGAGTTTATCCCTCATGAAGTGATTTCTGAGCCCCTAAATTTGCTATGATTCTTCATGTCAATTCATTCACAATGCACTCCATTTAAACAGCAGGAGCAAAGTATTCTTTTGTCTCTTTTTGGACTTTTTTTTTTTTCTAAATTGAGTAGAGGCCATTAAGAGGAAAAAGCACCAATCAGCCCTTCCAGTCGTTCGTCTTTATCAAACACAAGGGAGCTCAAACAAAAAGCCCGCTCAGGTTGGAAACGGTTGAAATGTCAATTAGAAAAAAAAAGTCATCATTAGGTTTATTACTCAAATTAACAGTTCCTCTCAACCATTTAAATCATCGCTGGTGTTCGCCGTTAAAAGGGAGCAGGTTTCTTTTTCTTTCCCCCTTTTCTTTTCTTTCAGTCTTAGTAGTCAGACACATCTCCCTTTGGACTCTGACGGAGTGATTTTGGAGGTATTATATTCATGAGGGGTTCCAGTAATTGGATTAAATTGGTTCCAGAATGTAGCAATTTATATTATAATATCCCATTACTTCTAATACTGTTCTTAATTAATTAGCCTGATTTTTTTGCTCCGTGTTCCTGATAAGTTAAGTTGGCTCAGGAGGAGATCTGTCCCACAGTGGCGCCTCGCTGAGCTGCATCAGTCACACACACCTGGACACAACGCACGAGGTCGACGGAAACCATGCTGCTCTGCGCCGAGAGGATGACCTTCGTCTTTCACAGAGAGTGAGGTTTTGACGCATATTTGGACACACACCTGAGACGAGGGTGTGTAAAAAGATTCATAGCCAAGAAAAAAATGCATACTCTGTGTGTGTGTGTGTGTGTGTGTGTGTGTGTGTGTGTGTGTGTGTGTGTGTGTGTGTGTATGTGCTCATTGACTGAGCAAAGTTCAATATCATCACCTGTCACTCTCACAGCCTTTGTCTGATTTAGCTTTTAATATGAGAACGTAATTCTCCTTTGAATATAACAAATTAATAACATTTTCAAACAATTTCCATATGCAAATATGATTTAATCAACTAAATGAAACTCTCAAATACGACGCCTGAGGGCTAAAAGTGAGCCCTGTGTGTGTGTGTCTCTGTGTGTCTCTGTGTGTGTAAATACATACAGTATAGTCAACCACACATTGTCTCTGCCAAGTACAACACTCAGAGCTCAAGGCTAAGGAGGACCGGAGGTTAAGGTCCGTGCAGAGACGTAAGTCTCTGATAAACATCATTCCTGATGGTTCATAGCTCAACGCTCCGTCCAGCTCCAACGGCAAACACCGACAAACATGTGCGGTATTTGAGAGATAATAGTAGAGTCAACAGTGTCGAAGCAGCAGAATAAAGGACAGGGGAATCACAAATATTTGCTTCTGTCCTTCAGTGGCTAACTTTTCCAACACTTGCACAATCCAACACGATTATCCAGTAGATAAAGAACAGATTCCAGAAAATAAAAATATCTGGGATTTGTCTGCAGTTACATGAGGGAGAAGTTATGATCACTGTTAGCTGATGGAGTCGTATGTCAACAATATGCTTCCTGCTTTTTTAATAGAAGAACAGCTTTACATTCTGTGAGTACATAAATTCAACTTTTACAACATGTGCATCCCCTAAAAAAGACTTAAGCCCGGTTCCCGCGATCACATCAGTTTGGTTCCTCCCAGCACGGCACGCGTTTTGTGGCATTCCCACTGACGTATCCCCAGACAGATCCCCAAATAACCGAGATGGGCTGTCTCACTTTTTGGGACCTTTCAGCTGGGGTGCCAGACTAAATCAATCCCACCCCCAGAAGGTGGAGCTACAACACCGCAGATCATTGATTGGTCAAAGAATCATCACGTACTGTGCGATAGCAGCTGTATGCCTCTGTATATCTGTTGGCGGCACGTAGCCTTCTCTGAAACAAAACTTAATTTCACTTTGTAACAAAGAGCAACATACAAATCACAAAGAAGACAAATTGCTGGATGTTGCTCTTTGTTTACTGTGTCGTGATTTTCTTCTTTGTTGGATCTATTAGCTGGGTACACTGTGTCGTGCTGCTATAGCATCACGCTTACACACTGCCTTCCAAGAAGGGCACAGTTGGCTGTGGAAACACAAACAGGACCAGGCTTAGCCGAACCAACCTGTACCAAACCGGTCTGATCTTAACCTGACTGCTTGGTGGAAACAGGGCTTTTGATGATCTGTTTCTTTGCTTATGAGCTTGATAGAGGGTTAAATCTCCAGTTGCCCTCGCTAGGACGGTTCGTAAATACATCGAAGATGCAATAATAATAATCCATTTTAATGGATGAAGCCTTGGCCTGGATGAGAGGTCGTCAGGTGGTGCCCAACCTTCTTTGAGTGTTTCGACCCTTAACCACAACACTCTCCAGTTGGCGGGTCAGCAGTGATTGGCCAACTCACTGCCCCTCTCATCCAGGCTTCCAGGTATTGTCCTCTCTTTTATGCCAGAGCCAGCAGGAGGTTCTCTCTGCCGCTTCTCCCAGCCTACCAACGGCTGTTTTCCTCAAGGGGCCTCTCAATCCAACCTTCGACAACAGATTCCACACGGACTGGGCTGGGAATCCTCAACACCCCACTTCCACTGTCATCAGCCATACTGTCCACCCTTTGTCCCGGCAATCCTGGACGAGTTGTTGGTACTTGGTCTTCTTTCACTCTGCCGCTTCCTCACAGCCCTCCTCCCACAGGACCGTTTGTTCCACCAGGATGAATTTCTTTCCCTCTAGAGACCACATAATTATGTTAGGTCTGAGAGTGGTGGTCAGCACCGCCTCTGGGAAGTGTAGCTTCCTCCCCAGGTCGACTTCCATCTCCCATCCCTGGGCTGACTGCAGGAGGTTTTGCTTGGCTTGGCCTTGGACGACTGGTCTATGTCCTTCCTGTACGAAGGCGATGGCGCTCAGCAGTGGTCTTATCTTGGCATCTCCGCTCTTGCTCCAGGATGTCTGCAAGCAGTGCCAACACCTTGTCATGGCGCCACCTATATCTCCCCGGGGCTAATGCCACCTTGCACCCGAAAGGATGTGTGCCATGGTTCCTTTACCGCCACACAACCTGCACAGTGGGTCCTCCCTCATTCCCCATTTATGCAAGTTGACTGGGGTCAGTAGGGTGTCATACACTGCTTGGAGCAGAAGCGAGATACGACACGGCTCCAGCCTCCACAGTTCACTCCATGTGATGGTCCTCTTAGGAAGTTTCCATCTTGTCCAGGCCCCTTGAGTTGAGAGCTCGACAGGTTTAGCTCTTCTGTGTTCTTCCTCAAGGTTTCTAACTTTGTCCTGTATCATGGACCTCTTCTCCTTTGGGGTGGACTTCAACCACTGCTGGAAATGCGATGTTCCAAAGCCCTGTCTTCCAGTGCATGGATTTCCAATGGTATCTTTGGTCCTGAGAGAGAGACAACTTTCTTTTGTTTTCAAAATGGCATCACGAAACAGCTCTTCATTAAAGCGGGGTACACTGTGTCATGCTACCGTGTCATCACGCTATTATGTAGCTGACGCAGCTACCGGCATCCAGCTACCAAGAAGGGTATGATTGGCTGTGGAAACCCAAACAGGATCAGGCTTTAACGATCCAACCCGTACCAAATTGTATTGATCCATACCAGACCGCTTTGTGGAAACGGATTTAGACATTATATGGAGGCAGATTTATCAATAAGAAACATGCTGTTGGTCCACTATGTTTTCAGGAGTCCAGAGTTACCAGAAAACTTGAACGCACGTTGTGCTTCGTGTCAACAAGCTTCATTCAGATGCTGATTTAATTTCACAGCAGGACTTGACACCTGCCCACAGCGCCAAAAGAACTAAAACCTGGGTAAGTTAGCACAAAACTGCTGCACTGAATTGGCCATGACACATTGGAGAGGTTGGCCTCACACATTAACATCTGCCTATAACAGGGCTATAGAAGACTGTCCAATCAGAGGGAAGGGGGTTTGTGGAGCCTTAAAGAGACAGAAGCTAAAACAAAGTGTCTCTGATAGCGGCTGAAAGATGTGTTTTGTAAAACACAAGTGAGAGAAGAATTTATTTATTTATTTATTCATTTTATTTCTATTCTTTTTTTTTTTTTTTCAAATCATGTAAAGATACTACAGGGGCACCAGAGAGACAGAATATAGACTTAAAAAAGCACAGTACAGTTACTTTATGTGTGTGGAACAGTTGCTGCTAGATGAGGCACCAGCACTCTGTTGGGTTAAGGAAAAGAGTTCATTGAGAATGAAACACAAAGAAAGAGCTGGAGCTGTTATCATTCTATGAATCATTTGATCATATAAGTAAACAATAACGGGATGTCCCTGTGTCCCGTGATGCTGTTCAGTGATAGCTGTCTGTCTCTGGATCTGATGGCACATCACTTACCGGCTCACAGCTTTAAATTTAATCTCTTCCACTGGCCTGCAGCGATGGACTCAGACACCGGCATATTTTTCACCAGAGCTTGTCAAACCTCGCTATGAATAATTTGGAGCTATTCTTGGGGCCAGTGCTATCACTCTTGGACCAGATAGAGCGAGCATGAGACACAGAGGCCACGAGGCATCAGAGCCAATCATCCCAAGTCTCACTATTCCCACTTTACAATGGCCATTTTGAATCTTTTTGGACCAACTTCAGACTGTAAAGTGGTTTAATGACAACGACAGTTTTGTGACCTTGATAACACAAGAGTGTGTCTTAAGGTAAGAATGTGGTTGTCCAAAAAGTTAAAGTAAGCACCTGGGATGTTTGTGATTCTAACATCACATCATCACATCAACAGACATGCTCCACCAACCACACACCATGCCAGGCTCTATGCGCTAAGCAGTCACGTATAACAGCACCTTTTCAATTCAATATTTAATACTCCGTACAATATTCTCTGTAACCAGACTTTGGAAAACTGCTCCTTTACATTTTAAGACAATGTTTTTTTTTCAAAGTAGTTTTTGTTGTGACAATTGCAGTAGATATGAGACCCTGGTCTTCGTTGTAATGTTGCATGGGGAGCACAGGCTTCTGATGCTACTTATGGCATGGACTTGCTGTCTGTGTTCCACAACACAGCCTGGTTGTTTGTGCTCCACTGCATTGACTGGCTATCAGTGCGCCACAGCTTTATAAAATATGTGTAAAATGGAGTTAAATTCAACTCACCCTTTTTCTTTTTTTTTTCTTTTCTTTTTTTTAATATATGTATTGATTAATTTTACCTAGCATTTTGGAAAGATTACTGAACAAATGAATGTGGTTGAAACAACCTAGAGTTGTAATTTATTTGGCCCAGAATTTGGGTTGAATATTTAACTGAACTATTGGGTTAAAATGGACCAATCCATCCTGCTGGGTCAAATTAACTAGTGCTGCAGTGCCAATGGACTAATGTTCTAGGCCTCATTAGCCCTTGCTCAGGTGGACTGGGTTCGAATCCAGCCTATGGCCTCATTCCTGAATGTCACTCCCTACTCTTGCCCTGTTTCTTCCTCTATCACTGCTCTACTCGATCCAACTAAAGCCCAAAATTGAGTTAACAGTTATTAGCGTGTATCCTTTTTCTACACACACACACACACACACACACACACACACACACACACACACACACACACACACACATATTTATATATATAATTATGTTGTGAATGATGAATGATGGAATAAAAATAACTGTACAAAAACTATTTTGCATCAGATCTGAGCTGGGTACAATTTTAAATTTCTCTATTGAAATCAAAGTTCATTGAAGGATACAAGTGGATGGGATGATGAGGACATCAGTGATGCCACAAGTTCATTATCTATAACCTATAATGGTTAAGGAAAGAAAGTAGTGACATTAAACTCAATTCAATTTTTCGTGATGTGGCCTGTGCAGAAGATGCAGCTCTCAGAGCCGTTGCTTTAGAGTGAACCAGAAGAGTCAACTCATTGCTCAGCACTCACTCAGTCGCTCAGCTCTGCAGAACTTTGTTTTGATTGACAGCCATGCAGCCAATCACATGTGAGAATATGGGATCATACCATTATGTGACAGCAGAGAGGGGGAGCACTCAGTCATGTATGGCATCTTATCCTCATTTAGAGAGTGACACAGCAGCCAGTGCTGAGGAAGGGAGTGTGTCAGGTCACGGCAAACATGTAAATATGAGTGACACTCACAAATGAAGAAGCATCTGGCTGCAGTTTGAAGACACTGGGAGTAGCAGAGCTAGAGATTGGTATCTTTCACATTTAAAATGATATGGTACTGATGCCTGGTACCAGGCAATTGGTACCAGTACTTAACGATACCAATTTTCCGTACTTTTTTGTGTTTATTCAGTAAAACACATCAATTTGTTTAATAATAAAGTATATTTTTTCAATTTAACACATTTATTCTTAAATATATAACCTTGTAATGCTGTGTTCATGTCCAGCATGGAAAATCTCCTACTCTTCCACTCCCTTACAGTCACAAGGATGCATTTAGGAACTTAAACACGGAACCTTTTGATTTTACATGAATCTGTACCTGGTAATTTTGACAGAATTCAGTCGGTACCTATAAAAGTACCTAATTTGGTACCCATTCCTAAGCAGAGCACAGTGTTTTATTGTAAAATGAAATTACTCAACAAAAGTAAGAATGCCCGCTTTTGAAAAAGAACACAGAGAACACACTGATGCTCTGGTGGAATATTGGAGTTTTTGGGCTCAATGCATTTTGCAGGAGGTCTTTTTGTCTGTAATCCAGGGAGTCCTCACAGGACTGAAAAGTATTTGCGTGCAGTTGCAGAGCTGTTGAAAGTGAGAAGCTGCTAACCTGGGTGTGTTTGTCTTTCCTTATTCAACGTCTGACTGAGCCATGCTGACCTGGTTACATGATAACAGTGCAGGAAGACTTCAGAGTTAGACAAAGAAAAGTCGTCCAAGTCAAGGAAAATTGAATCAAATTAAAAACAACAACAATTTTCAGCATGTCGATTGGATGCTTCCTAAGTGAAGAGGACAGCAGGTAAGAAAAAAGCCCACCTCATCTCCCTGACTGTTTGAACCGCTTGGTGTTGCCTAGGAGAAGCTTATCTATTGTCACGGCCATGAGCAGCAGGAATGTAATTCAACATTACATGAGGTCGGACACTGGCAGCGTACTGCTGTGACACATCCGTGACACGCTCCGAATTAACATGCAATGGTGTCAATTAAAAGCATGAAATGCACTTAGGTGAGGCTCCAATGTTTTCCCGGCACCCCTAACAGCCTGAGACAAAGTGAGTGAGCACGTATGATGGGTTTCTATCACACTGTTTACATGAGGTGTGCTCCGAAGTGACAATTAGCACCATGCACCAATTCTTGGGTGGTGATTATCGAGTTGGACGGCGGTTCACACGTCGTATGATCTCCTTTATGGAATAGAAGTAAGGGTGTGATGAAAAATCCTGCCTACCTATTGTTTCACACACACAAAAAGCAGCAGCACCTCTGGTTTGATTACAGCCACCTACTAGTTTCCTGCCAAGAGTAGAAATACTTTGAAGCAACACCAGAGCGTTCACATTTCCTCAGCCTTGTCACCAATATTTCATCGACGCCGCGTGAGAGCGGATTTGCTCTTTCATCACACTAAACAGCGGTGGTGTTTGTACAGTGATATTCTATTTTTTCCACATCCCATTGTTGTTGTCTCGGTGCATTTCAGCACACAACTGGGACTCATGTGAGTGTGGGATTGTGTCTCGGCTTGACGTGCTGAAAAAAAAAAAAAAAGAGAGAAGCAGAAAATGACGGTAGTTCAAAGGATGGATAATGACGGACGGACATGGAGGCGAAATGTTTGCATGGGAAAGAGCAAGTGTGTGAGGTGCAGAGTGTGGATGTGTGTGTGTGTGTGTGTGTGTGTGTGTGTGTGTGTGTGTGTGTGTGTGTGTGTGTGTGTGTGTGTGTGTGTTCACCCCCCCATGCTGTAGTCTCACACAGCGTCTCAACTTCTGCTGCTCATCGTCGGTGGTGTAATAACAATATCACTCATCTCATATCCTCGGCTTACTTTGCTTCCCCCGCCGCCGCCGCCGCCCCCTCGCTCCACATTTATCATATTCATTTGATATTCAGAAATAAATGTAGCAGAAAGAGAATAATGCACCTCCTGTACGCGGCGTTCATTACAGATACATTTACATGGGGGTTTGCCTTCATGGTTTTAAATGGAGCACTGTTCGCTGGTGTTCCTCACATTTGTGCAGAGGGAGGGGCTGGGTGTGTGCGTGGTGTGTGTTGTGGGGGGGGTTAGTTCTCCTCACATTAGCGCTATCAGTGAGCGATGATAAATGGGTCGATCTATCCATCTCTCCTGTCACATTCATAAAAGAAATTTGGCCTTCGTCAAGGGAATCAAGCACAGCGCTGTAATATCCGCAACACGTATCCATCAAGTCTAACTTGAGACGTATCGAAACGCTATGGCGACCATACCTGAGTGAATAATATTTCACCCATGATAATGCAGCAAATACCCTCTGAAAAGAAAAAAATCTGCATTTTTCCGTCTCAGCTGCAGAGGACGGCGGAGGAGGTGGGCCACTGATCATATTCAATCTGGAGGCGATCATGTAAATAGCCCTCCATCTTGGGAAGGCGATATGCAAAGCAGCCCGTCTCCCCTGTGTCAGGATCAGATTAATGGAAACCTAAAAGTGGGAATTACGGCCCTTATCCGGCGCGGCGTTCCGGGGAGGGGCTGGGATACGGGCCCTGGGGGAATCTGCCTGGTTCAAAGCCCATTCCTCTGGTTAAGGAACTCTCTAAGATCCATGCACCAAGGTGAAGGGTAATTTCCTTTGATATTCACCAATGTATTACTGTATGTAGTGTGCAGCCTGCATGCTCTGCTGGCTTTGAGTGCATGTGTGTAACATGCAAATGTATGCACACACAGACAGCAGCACAAAGGGAGGCTCAGCAGTAAACAACATCACAAGGAGTGGACGCAGCGCCGCGCGATCATGATCTCAATAATCCTAATAACCTCTAATGTACGGCTGCATGTCTGGAGGTTGTAAAGAAGCAGAGACTCGGATGTTTCCAATCCAGCTGGGATTTCAATGCTAGTTAGCCTGTTAGCCTTGGCCCACTTAAAAGAGCAACAAAAACAGTGGCACTGAAAGCATTAATTAGCAGCACATACACCCCATGAGTGCGTCGTGTCTGCATAACAAAACAGAAAAGTCCCTCACACAAGTTCTGACACATCACCAGAGAAGGAAGGAGAACAAGCATGTGTGTATCCAGAGTGTGTGTGTGCATGTGTGTGTGTGTTGCTCAGAAATCAACAGGGTAAAATATGAGTGGTCTCAGCATAACCAATATCAAAGGCCCAGCTTTTCATCTGGCTTGATCCTCGGGGTTGGACGCTTTGTGCGCTCTCTGTGGATATGACAACAAGCCCAAATCTATTACCCAGAGCCCGGCGTGTCTATCTTATCGAGGAGCTGCCCACAGTGTGAGGCGTCGCAATATGCACCTCCACCTGACTCCGCACAGACGGATTGATAATATGGAATCAAACCACTCTGTCGCAGGCACACTTCACACACACACAAACAAAGCAGAAACACACTTCATTCTGCGGTAAACTCCACCAGGCTCATGTAGAATAACAGCAAAACACACCTCAGCTGGATTTCATTACAAGTATGAGTGAAGAATCATGAGAGGCCGTCTGAAGAAGTCCTTCTCCTACATCATATACGTCTTTTTTCCCTCATTCCTCCACTCTTCCTCCTTTATGCCACCTCACTCATGTCGCTCCTTCCTCCCCCACTCTGTCCCTCTCCTTCCCTCCGTCAGCCTCTTTACTATTCATTGAGATCCAATCGAGTGTTTGGCACTCCTCCAGCTCCTCCACCCCCCCTTCCCTCCTTCTACTTGCTTAAATTTGAATAATACATGACCTGGCCTAGCGGTGACATCACCGGCACACACGCACAAATCCACACGTGTATACTGTACATACAGAAAAACAATCTGACAGGGAAACTAGAGGATGAATCTTCTATGCACACCCTGGATGCACAGCTGCTCACAATCTATACTGTCAACAATTTATCAGGCAGGGTGCTGCTCGCTAGCACGCACGCCGCGTGTGTTTGTGTGAATATTCCTGCAGCGTTTTCCCGAACGAGCACCCTTGCGTTGGTATTTTCGAGTCTAAAAGCTTGAACTGTGTGTTTGTGCACCTGTGTGTCTCTTTGCATGTGAATGTGTGTGTGTGTTTGTGTGTGTGTGTGAGATGCAGTCAGAGCATCTGGCTCCTCTCTGCTCCTCGACATTAGCGCAGACAAGAGAATCAGTGGACTATTGAATGCAATTACAGTGTGCGGGCCAGACAATAAAGATTGATAGTGCTTTCGCCTTTTATCACACACCAAACACAGCAGAGGTTAAAGCCTGCGAGCCTTGAGCTGCCGGCTTTCTAATAATGATTGAAAATATGCCACCGGATTGAGGAGGCATACTTCTGAAAAAAAAAAAGAAAAAACAGCATGCACAGAGCAGAAGAGGAGTTTTTTCTCCTCCTCCTCCTCCTCCTCTACCTGGTGGGGTGATTCGTGTTTGCATTTCACATTGCACAGAAGGAGAACGCTGATATTTTAAAAGAGCTTCTTTCTCCTTCCTGACATTGAACGTTATATTTATTTGCTTTAATGAGAGCTGTGACAAAATGAATCTGGCAGTGACCTTTGAGGGAGTTTGATGATACAAAATACTCTCTATTGAACACAAACTGTCTCTAAACGGCCTTACAAAACAAAAAGTGTTAACTGCCGTGAAATGAGAGGAGTACAGAAATTTAAAGAGTTTCTTTGACGAGGTGACAGAGAAAGAGATTCAAAGCAGAGATGAGACCGGAGTGAAAAAACAAGGAGAAACATGTCGCTACGGGAGACACACATCATCAGGAAATACATCAACTAATCAAACACTGTTGAATGATTCCCATACATCTGTGTATTTATATTTGTCATGTATTTAGTTAAGGTTATAGAAGTTTATCCCTGAACTGCACATCTGAAAACAACATTTTGATGATTTCAAAAAGTGTTTTTATCTGAAATAAACAGAATTAGATGACTTATTTTTTCCTAAGAGCTAAAATTGGGATTATTTTCAAACTTTTTTTTTGTCATACATATTTCAGGATTGCTAAACACACTAAAGCCAAACACTGGAAACATGTTCCCATTATCTTTAGCCAACACAATTTCATATTTTTTTAACAAAACTAAAAAACAAACCCTCACAGTCTGGCATGCATGATTGATCATTCGCTACACACGTTTCCTTTTTTATTTATTTCCCTTAAAATATAAAAAAGTAAGACAGTCAAAAAAATAAAATAAAATAAAATAAGAGACTAGGAGACTTATAGTTTTATCAGGAGAAATGTGCACATTTACACCCCGTACATCCAGAACACAAAAAGAGGAGTCTCAGCACTTAAAGGATGAAGCCTTCTTCCTCGGCCCAGCTCAGCAGGTGAAATTAACACACACAGATATGGATTTAGAGTATTGATGAAAGAAAAATAAGACAGCCTTTAGTCTGGCAGAGCCTGGAGATCTCTCAAGTCTGACACAAAGAGATGCAAATTGTGAGGAAAAAACAAATACAAAAAATAACTTTACCGTCAGTTTTTTCTCAAAGAGAATATTTGATTTTTTTAACTTTCCGAAAGCAGAGTGTCCTGTTGGAGACTTCCACTGTGAAAGTGAACATTATAAAAGCATATCGCCAGTAGTGAGGGGAAAGTAATGAAAATAAAACTTCTGATAAAGTTAAGATATTGGATCTAAAAAAAGGGGACTCACAAAGATTTTTAAAAAATGGAATAAGAAACGTGACAAGTATGTTTTCTTAAAAAAAGGGATTTCATCCTAATTCAAGAAGTTCAAACAGCATCTATTTTTCCTCTTTTTATTTTTTCAATCAACCTGTCTAACTTCTGACCTGTAGTATCATGAAACATGATACCTTTCCTGTACTTTTCAGGTGATTCCAGCTTCAGTGAAGTCTTTTTAAACACAAACACCGGCCTGGTTTGGACTCCCTGTAGTGCTGAAGTGTCGATTGGTGAATAAGGCTGTAAGTATAACCACTGGATGACTGATTTGTGTTAATCTTGACCATTTTTGACTCATTAATGTTTCTTGTTACACCACTGAATTAAAAACTTGCTCTAACAATTTGGCACACAGTGTTTTTTGTCTTGTTTTTTGGCAAAACGTCTCACTGGACTTTGACCAAACCACATACTCCTAACAAGTCCAGAGATATTCAGCGTCATAGGAACTAAATTAATTGAATTGAATTGAACTTATTTATCTAAGAGGGACGATACAGTTTAACATAGTTCCGTCACTAAGTATGAATCTGATGTGCTGCACTGAGAGTTTATAACAAATACTAATTTCCAACTCTTGTCCCTAGTTGGGCCTTTAAAGTCAGAAAATGTTCAATATTTTACAGCATAGAATAATAAAAATGTTTTCAAAACAGCAATAAAATACACGTTCACATCAAAACAAGTAATTACACAAACCAGTTCAAAATAAATATATATTTTTTTTAAATGTGGCAAACTTAGACTGATCACAGTTCTGATTTGCTTTTAGCCAGCACTTGACCTTTGTAGAGAAGAGTTTAGAGCCTTTAAAAGAGAAAGCTGACTGTCCAAATGTTGACTTACATTATTGTATGCTATAGTTTCCATTCACCTTGCTTCTTGTAACTCTGCTGCTGTTCTGTCTTTGAATACATTTGGATAAGGGTTCAGGGGCAAGATTATTGACACATTTAGAAACTGATTCAAGGAAAGAAAACTGCATGAAGCTTTCAAAGCTCAATAGATTGTATTTTTTCAAAATGTGGCAGTGGTGCCAACAGATAGGTTTTTGTCCATTACTTTAAGGGTCTTATTATATAAGGATGACAGACTTTTGATTGTTGAAGGTGAACCCTGAGCCCAAAGTGTCATGCAGTATGAGAAGTGAGAAAAGATCATAGAGTGCATGAATATCTGAGCTGCCTGAATTGGTATGTACTGCCTTATTGTCTGTTTTGTAGATGTGAAAGCAGTAAATACAAGTTACTCAGTTCTTATTTTTCGTCTCTTTTGAAAATTTGGAAAAACCAAAACAGAAAGAAAAAAAAACGTATTTCTGGAATGTGGTTTGGTAAATGTGGCTGATATAAAGTGGAAAATAGAGCTTTGAGTTCTCAGAGGTCAGGAAACACTTTAAAACGCTCTGGATGAACCAGGTGGACACCAAAACACACATGGACCTGTTCCTATAAACCCTATCTTTGGTCTCATTGACCACTTAAATATTTTTACACTGCTTGTTTACACACACACACACACACACACACACACACACACACACACACACACACACACACACACACAATGTTCAATGTTGTGCTCAAGGACACTTCGGCCTGTGACCTCAGGAGCTGGGATTGAAACCCTTCCACTTTCCTGTTGAGAGAACAGCCACTCTACCACTGAGCTACAGCCTCAAACTTGGAACTTCAGAAGAAAAAAGGGTCATCCCTGAAAGAGGAGCACACTGCAAAAAGTGGAATCTAATCAACAGTTTTTGTCTTACTTTAATAAACAAAAAAATCTTATCAGACTTAATATGAACCACATTTACCCCACAAGTTCAGTCTTTTATAAAGACATTAAAAGACAAAAATGACCTCAGGATTGTTTGAGGAGAAAGAAACTGGAAAATTTAATTGTTAAGTTTTCTTGATAAGACTTAATTCTTTTTTTTTTTTAAATAACAATCATTTCCCAAACTTTACTTTGCCAAGACCCCCAAACAGCATTTGCCACTGGTGAGGGACCCCCTTTGAAAACCAACAGACGAGGCTTCAGGATATGTAAAGAAATTTCATCCTTGGGAATGTCTTTTCACACTTTATTCACTTTTTAATAATTAGTACATTTGTTTAGAACAGGAGATTATTAGCAAACAGAAACCAGACTCACATGAGCTGGGTGTTAGAAAAGGGAGAGGGCATTTCAGAGCTCTGTCAGCCAAGGTGAGATACTCCTTTCTTACATTGACCAGTAATAAGACAGGGGAGAGCCTTAAACTTCAGCTCAGTATTTTAGAAAGCTTCACTGCAAAAACTGAAATCTTATCAAGTGTTTTTGTCTTATTTTCAGTAGAAAATTCCTTTTTAGACTCAATATGAGCCAAATTTACATGACCAATCCAGAAAAATGTCTTGTTTAAAGTTATTTAAGGACACAAATGAGGTCTGAATTGCTCGTAACCAGTAAAAAAATCTGCCGATGGAACAAGAGAAAGGTTACTTGTATTAAGACATTATTCTAGTCTCATGGAAATTTTCAAGCAATTTTTTTTTTGTTCCATTGGCAGATTTTTGTACTGGTTACAAGCGATTCAAACCTCATTTTTGTACTCTGATAACTTGAAACAAGACATTTTTTTGGATTGATAAGTTGAACGTGGCTCATATTGAGTATAATAAGACAATTTTTACTTAAAAAAAGACAAAAACACTTGATAAGATTTCAGTTTTTTGCAGTGCTGAAGCTGTCACACGAGGTGTGGATTGGTGCATTCAGAAACATGTGAACCCAGGACTTTATGTTTTGAATGTTCAGGACAAATGATTACAGAACAAGATAAATAAATGAAATAAATATATATGAATACATATATATATATAAACATATATTGTGCTCCCAGGGGGCTACTTTGAAAACAACTACTTGAGATCA
This sequence comes from Halichoeres trimaculatus, assembly GCF_033239565.1. Lineage (NCBI taxonomy): Eukaryota > Metazoa > Chordata > Actinopteri > Labriformes > Labridae > Halichoeres > Halichoeres trimaculatus. The sequence continues at coordinate 3,274,944 of NW_027437186.1, forward strand.
CTGGTCACAACATCCACCACAAAACTTTTCATCTTAATACTTTTCTGTTTCTTGTTTGTATAAATATATAAATATAAATATATAATCTTTAAATGCGTCCTTATAATGTCCGGCTTTGTTGATGAACTGTGACAGTAAACCAGATCAGCCCTGTTCTTTACTACTGAGCTTTAAGTGCAAACTGCCAGTTTGAAGAAATATTCAGTCATAATTTAGCATCTTCTTTTTTATAATCTGGAGAAAGACGGCCCAAAAAGAAAGACCGCTGTGTACAGAAATCCAGTCCACAGCTGTTTTTTTCTTCCTCTTTTTGTTGTTGTTGAAAAAGCGTCAGCGCCGCAGACAGAAACTTTCCCTTTTATTGCTGCTGTAATTAAACATTTCTTTTTTTATTCCTTCATTGAAAATCTGAGCAGAATTTGACATGGCTTTTTACACGCCTGAAAGGTTTCATGCTGTCACACCCACAAAAAAACCTGCACATAACTACTGAAATAATTCAAAAAAAAAAAAAAAAAGACACAATAGTTGATCTGTTTCATCAGCGCCACGCGATTCATCCTGACATATCAAAGGAGATTCTTTTCATCTAAGTGTTCGTAGGACAAAATGTGCTTGGGAGTGAGGAAGACGCATTAAAATAGTTGGTTGCCAAAGACATACAATGCATCAATGATGAAGGAATAATGGGAGACGTTGACCAAGGACACATCTGAGAGCGGAACAGAGGAAACAAAGAGCAGGACAGAAGAGGAAGACGAAAATGACAGGAGGAGAAAAAGGACAAAAGAGAATGAAACACAGGATTTTTTTGTAATTTTTAAACGCAGTAACAGCCACAGGAATAGCAGAGGATGAGTGACAGAGTGATTGTTCTATTATGTGGCTGACTGGCCACAGCCCTCTAACATATGAACGTGCATGTGTGGCAGCTTTCTTCAGGCGCTGCTGTTGATTATTTCTGTCCTATTAGTGACATTCTCCTTCAGTCGCTACGCTTTTTCTTTTCCTCCTGTGCTTGAACGGAATAAATACACTTTACCTTGACACACCGCAGTTTGTCTTTCCTTTATGCACAAACCTGTTTGTGTTGAGAATAAAAATCGCACTTGATGCCTCTTGAAAGTGTCATGTTGGCTGCTTTCATTTGATTTGCTTTGATTATTACTAATTTTGTCATCATTCTTGGGCCTGAGATTTCTATTTTGATACATTCTTGTTTGGATTATTTGCCTCAGACTTTCTTTTTTTTTCCATCTGAAGTGTTTTTTAAGGAGGTTGTTTTTTGTCTGTTTAAGAGGGAAATCTTGTATTTTTAAAAACTGTGCAGCAAAATCTCTGATCTACCCACATGTAGCTCCATGTCACAAAATTTCACTGCTGTTCAAATCAGCAACAACAGCGACAAGTCCAGATTTATTTTTTTATTCCAGTATGTCTTAAGTGAAAAGTGAAGCCGCAGATGTAGTTAGACTTTGCATCATATTCCCAGTCTAGGAGGAGATACACAGCTTCCTTACCAGCCTGATGACCTTTCTCTGGATAAGGAATATACTTTGTTTTATCTAATATCATCATTATCAAATTTAATCCGACAAAACCAGCCGATAAAAATTATTCCTGTGATCAGCTAGTCGAACAGGCTGACAAAAGTTAGTTTAGTTTCACTGTTTGTAAGGAAAATGCAGTGACAGTTTGCAAATCTCTCCATCTTTGGATGTTGTACACATCCCTGAATCTGTCTGTAAACCAATCAAAACACTCATTTAATTTTAACCCTCTATGGTAGTTTAGTTTAGTTTAGTTTATTCACACAAATATCATCACAATACAAGTGCATTACAGATATGCCTCTCTCTTTTCTCTCTCTCTCTCTCTCTCTCTCTCTCTCTCTCTCTCTCTCTCTCCATATATATATATATATATATATATATATATATATATATATATATATATATATATATATATATATATATATATATATATATATGTATATATGTATGTATATATATATATATATATATATATATATATATATATATATATATATATATATATATATATATATATATATATATATATATATATATATACCCCATTGCCTCTAGTCGACATACCCATTTTTTGGCCTTTTACACTCACACAACACATCCCAGTTGTTATGAAATACTTTTTAAAAAAGAGAAAAGACCTGAAGGAACTAATAACAGTGTTTAGATTTGTCACATGACTCTCAGTTTAAAAAAATATGTTAATTTTTATAGACATGTAAAGCTTTATCTCCCTTATCATTTAATTTACTTTATTTGCTAATTAATTAACAGAAACGTGTAAAAATGCAAATGTTGCCCTGAAGCAACACTGTATTATAGATTCACCATGACAAAATTTTGGTAGACTGTCTTTGTGTATACAAACTGTTCAAAAACAAACTGGTCTTTAGATTTTTTTTTGGTCCTCTCTAGTTTTCACCTGGATGAATTTGATTTTAGTTTTCGTAAAGTTCAGGCTGACACTGTCAGCTCTGGTCTACTGGAGTGAACTTTGTGAGCCTTCTTTACAAAGCACAGGCCTGTATCCTCCACACAATTTTCCCACAGTGAAAAGTCTGTCTCCTGAAAGCCTCAGGAGTAAAGTCTTTGTTAAAAAGTTCATATAAAGTTGAATAAAATATGACTCTTTGACCCATTCATTTCAATGGGGCGTTCCTCAATGACGCAGTTTTGCCCCCCAGGCAATGTACGGACATGAAATCTTCTTAAAAGAGTTATTTTCTAAAATGTTTTACACTTTTAATGGCATGCATTGTAAACTGTTGAGGCCATCAAGTATCATCCATGTGTTTTGGGGAGAAAACATTTTAAAATATAAATAAATAACTCTCTTTTTACATTACTGAACATCATGGTACAATGTTGCCTCAAGGCAACAACCCCCCAAAAATACCTAGAAAATTTTTTGGGGGAAATTTATCAAGATTATGTTTATTTAAACTATTTCAAGTTAAAAACAAACAAAAAATTCATGTATTCATGTAAAGCTACTGAAGGGTCACCACCAGGACTAAAGAAAACAGATAGGAACACAATGTCTCCTCTTTAAGCTTTGACACATTTAATCTCCCCTTTTAGTCTTTTGATATATTGAAATAAGAACTTTATCTCTACGTGTAAGGTGTAATGTGGCTCATAACCTCACGTCACCTCCACTACACCAACTTTAATGTAAAGATGGACCATGATGGGCTGAGGAGGACTTTGTGAGTTGGTTTGGGACATTCTTTTGAAAAAAATTGCAGAAATTTTAAGCAGTAATATTGAAAAGGAATCATTGGGTATATTTATTGGTTCTCTTTCTATTTTTATTTCAAACTCTTCTTTAGTACAGAAATCTCATTTCACTCCTGAGGCTGCTGCACTGCCCATGACCTGTGGAGCCTGAAAATAACCTGGACCTGGCCTGGATTTGGGCCCAGGTCAGGTCTCAGAAGTCAGGAGCTGATGGACCGGGTGTGATTGTGAAACTGATGCTGAGTGCGCTGTTAACTGCTCCATATGTGGACTTCTGTTGTTGAGCTCCTTCCAGCCGGCTAATCTGAAGCATGAGTGAGGCCTTTCGTCCTTGCTGACCAGTGATTAGAGGTTGGTCCATAATCCAGGGATAATTTGTTTGTGTTTACTCTCTGTCATAACCTCACACAAACAGGAAACGCAGCTAATCTGTCCAACCAACACGGGCTGCAGGAGCTGTTTCTGCGGGCAGCGAGCGGCTTGTTTACCCGTGTCTCTGCTGTATTTGCATATGAAACAGTGTCCTCAGATAATTCTCCAGGAAATATTAGCAGATTAGGAGAGGATAGGATTAATGTGCGGTGTTATGGCATGTTCTGATAGAGTAAAGGCACCAACACACACACACACACACATATTCACAGGAGCAGTGGAGTCTGTAAACTGTCACAGGATACACACTCGCGCTCACACTTTAACCCCTGTCCCTCACAGAGATACAGGAGCGGTAGGATGAGGGTTCACAGATAACAGTCAAATCCAGACTCCCATTTAAAGGTTGATATTTTAGTAGTAAACATGTAGGATTCCCTCATTATTTGACAACTCCCCCGTCCGCCTAGTTGGAAGCTTTCTGTTAAGATGCTTATCTGAAATGTCAAAAAGAATTATGCTGATAGCAGTCTGTGTGAATAGGGCCTACGCTGTCCCTGATAAGGACGCGTATGGACTCCTCACCAACACTGGATTTCCAGCACATCTAAAAGGGCCTAATTCCACGCTAATATGAATATGCCAAGCGCTCCATCCCCCTCCCTCCTCTCAGTGGAAAGAATTATGGTCCCCGTGAACCGATCCTCAGTCTCCTTACCTCTGCCACGACAAAAATGCCACGGTAATGTCAGGGGAGATGTAACGATTTAGATCCCGACGATTGTCCCGTGTCAGCCGCACATCCGTCGGCCCGGACGAGTTGATTAGAGTTGGGACATCAAAAGAGGCTCGGGTGGAGATAAGAGGGAGGGGGCTGCGTGATGGTGGTGGCGGTGGGGGGGTGGTGGTTGGATATTAACATGTCCCCCGTCAGGAATTAAGGCGCAGGAGGAGTTTCAGCCAAAGTTCTGTCTGTCTCGCCTTCTGCTATCTCGAAAGAGTTGGCAGTGACTCGGGCTTTTTTGCATAAGAGCCGAGATAATCTGAGCCTGTTTAGATCAATTAATGGAGAGATATGGAATACAGTGAGTAAACTGCAGAGAGCCTGCAAAAGTCAGATGTGTGTGTGTGTGTGTGTGTGTGTGTGTGTGTGTGTGTGTGTGTGTGTGTGTGTGTGTGTGTGTGTGTGTTAAAGGGTGGTGTGTGTCCTTATGTGTCAGGACTAAAAGATGTCCTCACAAGGTTAGTAAAATGAGTTCAATCCAGGAGACTGATGCTGTGGGCTCATCAGCTGGTACGCAGTGATTCAGTACGAGGTTTTTCAGTGCATAAAAGAACGACGCACCTCAATGAGTTTGAATACTCATCAATCAAAGGAAAAGACCTTTTTCACAAGTCCTGTGTGAATGTTCTTCATCTCTTTCAGGCTTAGAGAATTAGAAAAGCCTCTAAATTATAATTTTGAACTGAGGGTCAAAAACATGAAGCAGGTGTTTGAGGCCTTTAAAGAGGGGGTAATGTGCTTTTTAAGTTTTGTCTTTTCAATTCCGTCACTCTGGTGCCCCCATAGTATCTTTACATGATTCACAGCTCAAAAAAAATAATAATTATTAAAAATTCCAGTTTTTTTTTTTTTTTTTTTCTCTCACTGGTGTTTTAGAAAATTTTATTTTAGCCTGAAACACTTTGTTTTAGCTGCTGTCTCCTCAAACCCCCGCCCCTCTGATTGGCCAGCCCTCTATGAGCCTGTAGGGGGACAGGTCAGACCCTAAAACATGTTGTAAACCAGTTAGAAACCCTTATATGATGACATCATCATTTCAACAAGTCTCATGAAGACACATCCAGTATGAACATCTATCAATTCTACTTCATATCACTGTATAAGTGAAAGCATCACCACCACCACCACCCCTTTCATGTCTATGGTGAGGAGGGTGGGAGAGAGCTGAGGTAGAGTTTCATATCATGGGCATTGGAATTAAAATTAAGATCATGCTGGCAGATTATCAAACCAAGGGGGAGTATGTAGATAGTGAAAAGGAGAGGGCCAAGGACAGAGCCCTGTGGTACACACATGTCATTTAGAAGTCACCAAAAGGGTCCAAACTACATATTGGAGGGATATATAAATCATGTTATTGTTGAGAAGATCGATAAAAGCTTCAGTTACAGATTTAATTCACAAGTCTAAGTGCAAAAGTGATAAACCGCATCTTGTTGAGTTACGACTGTGGCCTGCTGCGCAACTCTATCCAAAGAAGACACTTTTCCTTGGTTCAGACGCGACTTAGGAAAAGGTAAAAAAAAATATACCCACAAACACCATTTGACCATTTTAAAACTTAAAATCTCAGAAAATCGTCCTAAAACCAAACAAAAACTGACTTTCTGCAATTCATTTAAACAACGAATGCCTGAGGTTGTTTCCTAAACCGCCTACTTCATACTACACTGTTGTAGGCACTGCACACCACCTACTGCTTTTGCATGTAGTGTGACTGTTCTGTCGGGTCTGTTTTGTAGTATACTACTCTAGTTTCCAGTTCCAGAAAGCAGAGCAACAGCTTTAGGCATTACTTGGTATGCTAATGTGCTCAAATAAGTAATGCTCAGATGTGGATCTCCCAATGTTTATCATGTGGCATAAGCACACAAATGAGTGCTGTCGACACACTGGTCACAGCTCTGTTAGAGAGAGACTGCTGTTTCATACATTGCTAGTGGATCTCAATCTGACTGCTTCTACCACCTCTGTATATGTTCACACCCTGCACACAACGGTACTTCCCTCCCATAGCTGCATTCACCTTCATTGTTTAAACCTAATTCTGAAGCAAAGCTTAGCAGAGGCCGATGATGTCATGATCTCTTTGATCATATCCTCAAGGACAGCTGTAGTTTTCAGCAATTGTCTATGAACGAGAAGAGTTGCTGGCCAGCAGGGGTTGAAAAACAAAAAAAAAGTGCTAACAATATTTTTCTCAACACTCTTTGGGACAGGAAGACCAAGATGAAGCAGGGGATGCTGGGGCAGCATGGTCACAGCATGTCTCTGCTTTAGGTGAGTTATGGTGGTACTGTCTGCGTACTTTAAAGCAACAGATCACATTTTAGAAATCGCATCTGACTTAAAGGGCAACTTCGTTTTTTTGACACCTGGACCTTATTTATAGGTGTGTGCATGCTCATATACTCACTCAGACAAACATCGTGCAGCTCGGAGTCCTTCAGAAGTTAGAAGTCTGCAAAAAGTAAATAAGCTGTACCTTTGTGTTGCGCGGCTATGACGTCATCTAAAGTTTGTTTACCAGGTCAGCTCTGAGTCAGCTGACCCACCTGAAGACGGTAGACGAGCTGACTTTATGATAACACTGGCGATGGATGAAAAAATATAGCCGAAATGAGCACATTTTGCAGAGATTATGTCCCGCGCTGAAGCTCCCTTGCCGTGGCCCCCGCTAAGTGCGGCTAAAATTGGTTGGATCTAAATAACTTCTGAAGGACTCCGAGCTGCACGATGTTTGTCTGAGTGAGTATATGAGCATGCACACACCTATAAATAAGGTCCAGGTGTCAAAAAAACAGAGTTGCCCTTTAACAAGTCTCTTGAGTCTGTAGTAAAGCACAATATACATCTGCCCTGCACCTACAGTGGAGTACGGCAGCACATGTCAGTACTACATGGGTCTGCTGTATAAAATGTGATATAGAAGAACAATACATTATTCAGCCGGTCACATTCCTGATGAGGTACCAAAGATAACTCATCTTAAGATCATGAATTTGACTGATGAAGTTAATGTTTAATAACTGATCTGTCACCATTTCATTTAAAAAACTACATTCAGGAACAGCTGCTCAGCTGATGCACTCGTGCCTGTCTGTGCTGCCGGTCAGTTTAACTTTCTATCACAAGAATAGACCTTGGTATTATACCAAATGGAAGGTCTTCAATAACATCACTCTAAGTTATGCATCTTTTCTTCAGGCCTTATTCAATTCCCATTCCTTCCTCGCCCTTCGTATCTCAATTTAACAGTGAAGCCCTCAGAGGTCAAAAAGACACCCTGGCGCCAGCTGTCCATCCTAAAGAGGAGAAAAAGGTTGTGTGTGTGTGTGTGTGTGTGTGTGTGTGTGTGTGTGTGTGTGTGTGTGTGTGTGTGTGTTGGGGGGGGTCATTAATTAAACATAGGCTGTATTTTGCATAACTCCTCTCCTCTGCCCCCCTTCACACCACTGTCAGGCTTTAACAGGTTCAGAGGCGAGGGTTGCATCCGCTTCATGATAACATCTCCAATAACAATTAAGGCGGAAACATGTAATTTGCCAAGGAGAAGAAACTGTCAATACACTCCGGTGCCTTTGCATACTAAAGCAGAGGGCCTGCGCTGCTGCTGAGGAATTTGGTTCTTTAATAACTGCCTTTTAGGCCCAAACATGACAAAAAGCACATGTTCAGAGCTGCATGGCAAAGAGGACATGCAGGCAAGCTTTCAGCTACAATGTGTAAGAAGTGTGAAAAGTTGTACCTCTCAGCTTATATGGTGCTACAAACTCTACTGATGACCACACCCATCCATAGATCCGCACCTTACCTTCAGGACAAAGACCCAGAGTCCCCTGTGCAGAGAGAAATATTTTAAATAATCATTTTCCCCAGTTACTATGAAATATCCTTGTAACACTTAAGCTGCTTTCTCATTTTGTTATGTATGAGCCCTAATAAAAACAAACAAAAAAAAAAGTTGGAACGCTGTGTAAGAAGTTGACCAGAGCAAATGTTGATGGTTTGTGGGTAATTTAAAGCTAATGACATGACAACTCATTGGCTGGTAGGTGTCAGCCGATTTGCAAAAGCAACAACTAAAATGCAAAAGCCACAACATAATGGAAGTACAGCCACAACAGAAGTTTGAGAGGACAGTTACCCTAGCAGACACAGTTGCCAAAGTAAGTAAAGAATGTTTTCTTTTTGTACTTTCAGCTGTGATAAATTTAGCTCAGATACTAGTGTTATTGATTCATAAAGCTAAATATAAGATGATATATTTTTTCAGCCAAACAAAGAAATATAAATATTATGAAGGATATAAAAAGGTGAGACCCCTACAAAGCTTTATTTATCATAGAGTCAAAAAAGACAATCATTTACTTATTTTCACGACTGCTGCTGTGTTGTGGTGTTTGCATTTTGCATTCGTGTTGCAGCTTTTGCAAATCGTTTGACACCCACCAGCCACCGTAGACAACAGACCTAGTGTTGGAACTTGAAAATGGTTGTCCTCATTTGGAATCTGATTCCAGCAACATGTTTCAAGAAGCTGAGACAGGGATAACGAATCACATCCAAGTGGTGTAACAGTAAAGAAAGGTTCTGAAACTGTGAGAGCAAATAGTTCAACAGTTTCTAGAAAATGTTCCTCAGGGTAAAAAAAAATGTTTATGTCACAACATTTGTCTCGGCCCACCTCCTACCCAAGACTTACAATGGCCATGCAATGCGTTCAGAGTCCTGCGGCAAACTGGTTTGGCTGAGAACAACAAAAGTTTGTATATTTCACTTGATTGTCACATGTCTAAAACTTAAAGGAAAATCAACAAAATAAGGAAAATAATATTTGAAAATTTGAAATATCCTCTCACAAAACTGAGTTTTAACATTAAACAAACACAAAAGTCAAACAGTTTTATAAATGACACTGACCCACTTGCAATACCTTCGCAGCCCACAGGCTGGGAATGACTGCTCTACAGAACATAATGTCATTTAAGGTGCTTTTCCACCGCAGGAACTTTCCCCAGGACTAAGGGACTTTTTAAGAAACTATGGGCTCTTCATCCACAGGAACTAGGGTCTAAATCGAATGTAAATCTGTCGGTAATAAGATCACATCCAGCTGTGACTGACGTGGTTTAAAAACTCATTAACCAACGCATGGCTCCTGTTTCTGGAATCAACCTGTCAGGATCCAGGAGACAGGTACTCTCTAATTTTCGGGGAAGGCTTCAAACTTTTCCTTCTTGGGAAAGCTCGTAGTTCGACTGCTAAAGACTCAGAGTGTGTTGGACTCAGACTGTTGGAGGGTTTGAAATGAGGGAGGGGGCTGGATCTGTTTTAATGCTGTAAAGGTCTGCACTCATGGTGGGTTAACATGAGATCAGTCTTCTTATCTTGTCTTGAAGCTTAGTCCCTGTTAATATAACCTTAGCAGGGGGACACCTGTTGGAGTTTGTTGTGGTTTGGTGCCTTGTACACAGAGAATGAGTGAAGTTGTTTCATTTTTCATGACTACTTTAGTTCTGATGGTAGGAAAGCCTCACTTCTCAATTAAAACTTAAATTATTCTCATAAAGTGAATTCAGGACATGTCTGAAATAGCACTGCAGGTCATTTCCTGCTTCCTACTTGAGGTCCTCATTAAATAATCCAGGGACTTTTACCTTAATGTGGTTATTTCTTAGATAATGACATGTAGCTCTAAGTCTGAATGGAGCTCCTCATCTTTTTTTCTTTTCAACCCTGAAAAAAAAGAAAAGAGAGTACCTGCTGTAAATTTCAACCTGCAGAACAGTTTCATCTCCCCACCACTGGGAAAACACCCTGATCCTTTTAAGCATGTATCCAGACTGACCCCATCCTTTCATCAAAGTGATAAAAGCTTCGCCTTTACTTCTGATGCCACCTTCCCCCCTAGCTTCCCACCTCCCTACCTACAGTCACTCTATGACTGCTTCATCTGAATCAAGAATGCAAATGGGGCTGGAGCCTCACAAAGCCTGGGGTGACCTATATTACAGCTAATGATGGGCCACAGTGTCGGAAGAGGAGCTGGAATGAAAGAGAATTTGAATGAAGCTGACCCACATACAAAGGCACGACCAGTCGGAAAGACGTGTTCCCTTCCCACTAAGTAGGCCACAATGGGCTTCAGGATTATGCACAAGTTCCCCTTTTCTCCTGATGGATGGAAATGGGGAAAGTGATGGGGAGCCCTTGGCAACAGAAGTCATTCCTTACTCACCGCTTACAGGTTCGTGGTGAGATGGGAGTTTCAGCGTGTTAAATGGGAATCAGTCTTCTTTGCCAAAAAGAGCAGAAAACTGTTACACATGGCACACAGACAACACGGACTCTCATTAAGCCGGGTTTATAAACAGCACAGGTTTCCATTTACAACCTGATTAGAGCAAAACCAGAACAGAGATCACCTCCTGGATCCACATCAAACAGAATAGACTCATCTTAATGCCGATTGCTCTGGCCTGAGAAGACACCTCAACCTTTAGAAAGTGTGTCGAAGGAGGTCTTTGATGCAAACTGAAAGAAATAGAGCTTTGCTTTAAATAAATAAATGACAAGTATGGTACTTTAAGGTATCATCCACAGGTGATGCTGGTTAACTGAGTCCCTTTGTTGAGAAACCAAGTGGAGAACCAGGACTGAAGCTAGGCTAACTCCAGACAGGGTCGATTTAAGCACATCATTTAGCTACTTTTGACAAAGTCAGCCTAAATACTGACGTCAGTGTAAGTGTGCAGCAATCTAGGAGTTTTTCCGCCATTTCATTCAAAAGGCTGTTTTTTTTCTTTTTGCACTACACTGAAAGAGAAAGCAGTTGGACCAACCTAAATTATTGCTTCAATTGGTCACACCTAAATAAATTAATTTCTATGAATGAGGTTAATATGTTCAACCAGCACAACTGATTGAGTCAAATGCACTTAAAAATTTGATTGTTCAGTGTGGCACGGACTGTGTACCTTTAATGCATCATCAGCCAGGCAGCCTATGCCGTGGAGCACAGCCAGCCAGCCAACCAGCCAGCCAGCGCCATAGACCACTGACAGCCAGCAGGTCTGTGCCATGGAGCACAGACACACTGCCCTCACGCAGCATCTCAATGTGCAGCAGGTTCTCATATCCACAGCATTCCCTCCTTACCCATGGCTTTTCATTTTGGGTTTTACAGATTATTGAGTTGAAACAACTGAAAACTTTAAGTTGGATTGATTCAAGATATTGATTTGAGAAGAATTAAAATATTTAGTAATATTTGACCTATAAAGTTGTGTTAGTTAAACTTATTAACTTCATTTCAGAGAACTTAATTTATTTAGGTGTGGCCAAATGAAGCATTAATTTCAGTTGGTCCAACCATTTCCTTCTTTTAGTTGTGGCAACAGAGAATTTCAAGTTGATATGATCCACAAAAATACAGTGGAAACGTTAACTTAAAAACATTAAGTTGGATTGATGAAAAAAATTAAATCACTTTAACTGATTGAAGATTCCCTTTTTAGAGTGTATATGTAATTGTGTTGCTCCAAAACATGTGCAATGACAATAAAGCGCATCTCATAAAGCACATCTTATATGTTCAAGGTGACGCGTGAACTCGCCTTAAGCACCTCATAAACCTCCAAACAAGAAAAACAAACTGTCACTTAAAGTGGTTTAAAATCTCGGGGAAGACACTTCTGAGAGGATCAAACTCAACCTCACGCTTAGAGTGCAGTTTGTCAGCGGTGAAGGCCAGTCAACAAAGATGATATCACACAAAGGGAATACAGGCAACACCTCAGTTATAGTATTGGAATGGAACAGATTGAGCCTGCTTTGGTTTTGATTGTACCTTAATGAACTGCAAATAGATTTGCTGACACTTGAAAGGACACAATAGCTAGACACAAAGCTGGTCCAAGTCCATCGTTGCCATCTTTGAGGTTGGGTCAACTTAAAGAGCAACACTGTTAATTGACAACTTTCAGTGGGATACATCCTCCTCAAATGTCTTTAGATCAACATTAAATACTTACCCAGGTAGGAGGTTTTGATGCGTAAAAAGCGGAACTCCCAAGGACTTCTTCTGTTTGAACAACTGACACATTCATCTGAAGGTCTCCAATTTACAGCGTCACTCTTTAAATTGGAACACTGGGAGCTGACAGGGACACAATTACACTATCAGGCTCAAGAAGGACCATTGGTTAGGAGGTACTAAACCAAGTCCATCACAGCTGGGGGCATGACACTGTTTTATGTTTGCCCTAGTGGGTGCTCAAAACTTACATCACTGCCACTTTAATAAATCAGTGAAAATTGGTTTTTTTGTCATTTATAGGAGTACAAAATGAAAAGACAGTTACACAGCTGGCTTATCCATTCAGAATACTTTTGATCCTCCTGCACTCCTGGTTTGTCATCGCCAAATAGCAGAACCTTTGGTGATATACTGCATACTCTCCCAGTGTCTCCACCTCATCCTCCTTACAATAATGTACTCCATCTTTTTAGATCACGTTAAAAATAAAGACTGAAACAGAGAAATATGGGAAATCACGGGTAAATCCTGAGTGACATACATTTATTTTGTTTCTTTTTTCTTCGTCTTTTCTCTCCCTCTTTTCTTTGAATTAAATGAAATGAGAGAAGCCAGATATATACTCAGGTGTTAAGGCTGTTATTGTTTATTGGAAAATGTGCATCAAACTTCCAGCTGCCGTCAGGTTAACTTTCTATTATGACAAACGGCTTTAATCTGACATCAGATGTGACGGGACAGTTAATATAGATACAAATGTATATGCTGGTTCAGACAGTTACATTAAATAGTGATTTTTGTGATTATTTATTGCATTAAAATGTGCCTGACACTCTGGAAACCTGCTTCTGAGGCTTTGTTGAAATGTGCGCACATGTGCGCCTGTCACTATATTACAGCTGCAGAGGGTGCGCTCCGCTTTGCACCGAGAATAGACCAGGTTGGAGCTGGCGAGCTTACAGCGCACTTTTTTTGGCACGAAATTGTCACTGCGCCAACATGAATCTGCTGACAACTCCCCCTGGTGCACTGTCAGCTCCCCCTGGCTCGCTGTCACACCCAACTCTGTGCAGACGGTCTACCAAATTGTCAAATTGGCAGCGTACGGCGGTGCGCCGCAACGAAATTAACACTGCGCGGGTTGCGTCAGGCTTGCGCCCCCTGCACTGCGCCACAAAATTAGAGCCCGTAATCTCGCTAAATTTAGGTACTGCACCAACAAGTTTCCCTTTTTTTACTTATCAATGCTACTTAATGCAACAGGCTCTAGTTGACAGGAAGAATACAGTATGGGCTACAACAAGTCTAAAATCTGGCTCCCTAGTGACTAGAAAGTTGAACAATACACTGTACTTTAGATCAGCATCTGCTCTTACTGCTCACAATGGAGCTTTATGGAGACAGATTATGAAACAAAGTTTAGAATGGCACACGCTAGAAAAGTAATGACCGCTGCATTGGCATGATTGGCACACGTTGGTGCTCAGGATTTTCTGTGGGTGCTCGGGCCCTGAAGCACCCACAGAAGCGACGCCTATGTCTGGAAGTTATCTAATGAAAACACTGTGCATGCTCCATCAATCAGAAACCCCAAAAATTTCAAGAAGTTGATCAGTTAACCCAGAACTAAAGCTAGACCTTGGTTCCTGTGGTTGAAGAGCACATAGTTCCATAAAAATACGTCTCCAGTTCCTGCTTATCCATCCAAACCTTCAGTCACCATTTGACACAGAAACAACATCCATATTTCTAGTACCATGTACAACACACAACTAGATCATAACAGCTTCAACACTGTGGCTTTCTGCACACATGCAGACACACACACATTCAACATACAAGGCCCTCCTAATCAAAGCAGGTTTAATTTTTTGGTGGCTCTTCAGCCCAATTTCAGTCCGGCAGTCTGGTTTACATCAGCACGGTTTGGTATTGGTTGGTTCAGTTAAGCCTGGTCCGGTTTGCGTTTCCACCAAGGGCTAACATATGGTTTAGAGAAATGACGCCCCAGTGCGAAAAGGTGCTGTTTATTGAGCATACGCTTGAGTCTGGCTGCAGAAAGACCAAGAGTCACATACACAACCAGCCATAAAAACAAACGTGTACAGCATTAAAAAACATTTTTACAGCCTAGTTCAAAAAATCTTGGGTCTGAAACACTATTTCACTATCGGCACACACTATACAGGGGGTGATTTTTTTTTCTTACTTGGTGGTTTAGGAGATATTAGGATCATTTGATTTTCCAATCAGAGACACTTCTCAGCTCACGTGACTGATGGGCACTCTGTAGCTGTTCAAAAGGAAGCTCGAAGCCTGTGTCCTATCCAATGTGGCTGCATCCGAGGATTAGCTTCATTTCACTGTAACAGGAACAGACGTCACAGAGACTTTGTCCGTGTTTTGTACAGTCTATGGTTTCCGCAGCCAACCGTGCCCCCTAATGGCCAAATGGCAATAGCTGCATCAGTCACTCAATGGCCTGATGATCTAGCAGCTTGACATGGTGTACCCCGCAAATAAAACCAACAAAGAAGAAAAATGTGACACAGCAAACAAAGATCAACAAGGGAAGACATCCAGCAATTCGTCTTCTTTGTGATCGGCATGTGGCTCTTTGTTACAAAGAACAATCAAGCTTTGTTTCAGAGAAGGCTGTGTGCCCCCAGGAGAAACACAGCAGTCGCTGAGGTGATGATTGTTTTGACCAATCAATGAACTGCAGTGTTGTAGCTCAACCTTCCAGGGTCAGATCAGTTTAGACTGGCACCCCTACTGAAGGGTCCCAAAGCGTTCTGTGCCGAGACGAACCAAACTGAACCGCTTGGTGGAAACAGGGCTTTGGATTTGTTTTAAAGTCAAGTTGTGCTCTGGTTTAGTAGCTAGTTTAGTAGCTAGTTAAACAAAAACTGATCAAGACTTTATGTAACAGTCCTCTCTTTTTCTTTCTTTTGTTTTACAGGTAGTTTTATTTGGTGTTAAAGATGATTCAGAATTACTGTTGCATGGTAGACAAGTATCATCTGGTAAAAAGATTCACAACTACCAAACAATAGCTTATTCTTTCTTCTTATAATGATACATAGAGAAGCAAACTCCTAAAACCAAATTATACCTTGTGGGTTAGCAGCACACTCTCTTCATTGAGACGTCATTAAAGGGGACATATCATGCTAATCCCTGATTTAATACTTATGTATAATATAATACATTTGAAAACAAGACCTTACACCCCCTGAATTTTCAAAAAATTAGATATTGTATTTTTTCTGATATCCTAGAACAAGATTTGATGCCTCTGAAAATCAATCAATGCCTTACGGTGAAGTTTTGGCAAACAGCAAACTTGCTCGGTCTGCTCCATTCAATAGGGCGATTTTGTAAACCCTGCCATGCTGCAAAAACCGCCCCCCTGGCTCTACCCCCTCCGCCCCTCTGCTAGAACTGACCAATCAGATAACAAAGGGCTGTGACGTTGCGAGATTACTGGAGGTCATTCTCGAAACAGAGCGTTTCAACAAGATCTTCAGAATGGCCTAAACTGAGGATATTGAGAACACTATTGTGGGGCAATGAAGGAACTAAATGACTTGTACTGAGGGCAGAAATGCTTTACAGGCATCCTAGTCTGGCATAGTGAAAAGTAAAAAACAAGCATGATATGTCCCCTTTAAGGTAGATGCACATACCTTTGATTCCCTCCATTCACAGTGGATATCAGAGCTCTCCTCTCGAAATGGCTGTATCATATTTTTCAAGGAGACTAGCGGTAACACAGAACATTATTCATGTAACACCTCTGGGATCTCAACCCGCCCAGGAAGCATGACTCAACATGATTTTTCAAACACTGATAATCTCTAATGTTGCTTTTATCAGCAGTGTTTACACTCCCAGTTCACAGTCCTGTTATTAAGGTACCTTATGAGGCCTTTACATTTCAAATGCATGCTCTGATAAATGAGTGTACTCTCACAGAGTTACGTATGGATCTGTTTGCCATGTCTTCCCGTGTATACACAGAGGGCTGGGTGTCCTCCTCTGTAAGACACACAGATAGGAAATGTTTTATTTCCTGAGCTCATGTGGCAAGCAGGTAGTAATTGGTGTGTGTGTTAATCCTGGGATAACAAGTGTTTTCCAAGGAGAGTCAATGATCATCTTACAAGGTCAGTTTAGCCCCGCACACTGCATGCATAATGGAGAATGCAAAGGCTAATAGGAACATAATCACATCACACACAGGCACACACACACGCTCTCTTTCTCTCACACACACACCTGCTTTGTGCTCATTCCCACAGTAAAGGTGATGCACCAAGGGAAATAATACAGTTTGATCTTTAACTGCCATCTTTCCTCCATGGAAGCTTTCCAATGGAACAGGGCCACCCTGCGGTCTAACCAGCGCCTTACCGTCGTCTTAGCAGGAGACCCTTCCCCTTCCTCTCCAGCCAATGGGATTACAGCTTGGAGGTGGCGGCAGCGGCGACCACGCACCGTGACCCGTCCGTTTTTTTATGACTTCATTATTTTCCCTCCCTGCCACGCTCGTTTTCATTTGCCAGAGCGGGGGCATAATGACTGCGCTATAAAAACGCTGCTTTAACGTTTGCATACTGTTCTCATTTGGTCCGGCCCTCAACCCTTCAGCTAGCATATGGCAGGTAATCAGGTCTGCAATCAGGGCTGCACGTTACACAGGGCCCCGCTTTCAGCACAGGGGCTATTACCCATCTGTCTCAGCACACACACACACACAGACACACACACACACACACGGCGCGCACATGTGTATTTGTGCAGGCATGCAAGCTCACAAATATGCAAGAGTAGATACTTGTACACAAATTCATCCTCAGCAAAGTCTCACACACAGAGGAGCATGCACACCCTCTAATGCACACACACATACACACACACACACACACACACACACACACACACACATGCATACATGACCACCCCATTACCTAACCTATAGAAAATCTCTATAGAAGAGGCTCAAGCTAACGATAATGTCTGTGGAACGTGCAGTCACTGTAAGTCCTTACCTTGTGTATCATTAATGGCAAAAAGATTTCACAGCTGTATGTGACAGCATGTCTTTGCTGCAGAACCTGGAACAATCATTTTACACACATAAAAGCACATACATGCTCAATAGCTTCAGCATATGGCTCTGTCATTATGTATGAGGTCCATTCAAAGCCAACAGAAAAATGAACCTTGGAGCTCTGATAGTAGGTAAGACCCACGGTCTCCATGTACATGTGTGTTTTTGTATCCCTTTGTAAGCCTTCATGGGGCAAGGACTTGATAATAGTTATTTCTCACTTTACTTTTCTTTTTATATGTCACTGTGCAGGTGTGAATGCCAGGAAAGTACAAAAAAGTTCAGTCAATTCAGGGTGACCACATTTTTACCTTTAACAAACTTAGAACTTATGGTGCTTTTTTCCTTTCAGTGAAACACACCTATGACAAATGATTCAATAGGAAACACATGCAGTAAAATTCAAGCACCGTTGCTACAAAGGGGTTCAGTTCAGTTTGTCTTGGTACTTGGGATGGGTACCGAATAAGGTATTTTTGTAGGTACCGACCGAATTCTGTCAAAAATACTGGGTACCGATTCATGTAAAATCAAAAGGTACCATGTTTAGGTACCTAAATGCAGCCGTGTGACTGTGAGTGGATGGAAGAGTAGGTGATTTTCCATGTTGGACATGAACACAGCATTGCAAGGTTATATTTTGAAGAATATATATGTTAAATTGAAAAAAATGTTGTATTTCATTATTAAACAAATTGATATTTTTACCACATAAACACAAAAAAGTACCAAAAACTGGTACTGCTGAGTACCAATACTGCACTTGCCAACCCCTTAGATCTCAGAATTCGGGAGATTTTCAGGGGGACTCATATACAATCAAAACAAGAACAATGAAATACTTGAATTTCACAGAGTTCATTTATTTGACAAAGAAAATAACAGGCCACAGTAACAAAGTAAAGTCACATTGCAAATTTAATAGCTGTCCACAGTACCCATGCAAAAGATGGTAAATAAAAAAATGTCTTAATTAAATAAATAAATAAAACCAAAAAAAGGCATACATTGCATAGATTGGTGGTTAATCTATGCAATGTATGCCCAATAAATAAAAATACAAACAAAAAAGGCATACATTGCATAGATTACCAACCACCAATCGATGCATATCCTGTCCCCTTCACGCTGCCCTGGATAAATGGGAATTCTCTTTTCTACTCATTCTGGAATTTACACAAGTACTTGGTGGGGTATGTGGGCGCAGCAGCGGTAAACATAGCAGTGTGTGCGTGCAAACCAATAATAGAGAAATTACATCATCGGTGTCTAACTCGAATGAAGTCTGAGTGGAAACAATAGGAGTCGAATGCAACAGGCAGTGGAAAATAATAATAGTAAGGCAAGATGAGGTATCGGTAAAAATCGGTAGAAATTCAGGAGAAATATGACACCAGGAGAAAATCAGGAAAGGATGATGAAAAACAGGAATCTCCCAGCCAAAACAGGAGCATTGGCAAGTGTGCAATACCGATTGCCAGGTACCGGGCCGTATCACTTCAAATGTGAAAGGTACCCATCCCTACTTGGTACGGCACGCATTTTGTGGCATTTCCATTGATAATCCTGGGACAGATTCCCAGACTACCAACCTGTACCATCCCACTTTCTGGACCCCTTCTGGGGTGCCAGACATACCAATCCGACCCCATAAGGTGGAGCTAGAAACACTGCAGATGGTTGATTGGTCAAAAGAGCCGACACTTCCTGTTCGACAGCCGTTGCTGTATTTCTCGCATAGACTGTATAAAAAGTGGACGTAGTCTCGCAGACGTCACCTGTCTGTTTCTGAAACAGAAAATGAAGCACTTTAGCTATAGCAGCCATATTGGTAGTGGCAAGGGCTTCGCATACAGCCATAGGGTGCCTTTCGGTCACGTGACCCTCAGCTGTGCCTCTTATTGGGGGAGCTCATAATCTTAATATCCTCTGAGCGGCCGTGTTAGGAAAAAAATTACCCCCTGTACAGTGTTTGCTGATAGTAAAATTAGCGACTCAGACAGGAGATGGTTTTTGAACCAGGCTGTAAATAGGTGTGTGTAGTGTGTATGTGCACGTCCAGAGGAGACAGCTCAAAGAAACATCCAGAAGGAAATCTGACAAGTCTAGGAAAAAAAAAAAAAAACAGCAATACAGAGGGTAAAAATGAAGATTAGCACAGAACGTTTGAACGTAATCATGCATGTACAGAAAATTGGGCTATGCTGTCTGAGCTGGTCCAACTAAAAAGAGTCCTAAACTCCAAACTGTGAGTGTTCAGTGGAGTTTCTGAAGAGACAATAGAAATCATCATCACTCTCTCCATATTGCCTTTGTCTTTGCTTGATGTATGTTTTTCCATTTTTCACCAAAGACTTGATCATCGTGAACATTTCCTGGTCTGTAACTCATTCAGGTCCAGGTCAGGTCATCAGTAATAGACCCGTGGAAACCTTGGTGTCATAACTTAACACACCTACTCATCATGATGTGATGGCGAGTTGTTCTGGGTCAGTTTCTAGATGAATTCATAGATTGGGTTCTGCTATTGGAATCAGCAGTGACGGTATAGGAACTGACAGACACATGCACATGGAATATGGAGAGCAGAGAGCCTGTGAGGATGATGGACTTAATGTGACTGGTGTACTACTGTGAAGTCCAGAGGTCACCATTACTGACAGGAGGTAAAACCAAAAGGGCTGTTTCCTTTGGCAGACGAGGATGGAACTCCTGAAACTCCAGCCAAAGACAAAAGAGACATCTCAAGCCAGCGTAAAGCACCACAGAGACAATTCTGAGGGCGGCCGAGACAAAAGATGAAGCACATTGTCAGAAAGTGCAGTGGTGATGACAGGACGGACCCAATCTGGCAACAGGGCTGGAAACCATTACTTCCAACTGGACTGGGGCTTTGAAGATTGGAGGAATCTTGTGGTGGGATATCCACCCCCCAAACAGGCACCCCAGCAGAATCCACCAGTACCCTCATTTGTACAGATGTCCAGCCAAATAGTGTGAGCGTGCCTGTGTGCGTTAGTGTGTGTGTTCCATCTTTCCTCTGTGCCGCACAAATCCACTATGTACACACACATTCCCTACCTCGGCGCCCATGTTTCATCCTCTCCGCTCTCCCCATGTTGTGTTTGTCGAGCTCTCAGGCCCAAATCCATTATTACCTCCCGAAATGACAACTCATTTCCACAAATGTAATCCCTTCCCTTGCCTGCGTGAGGCTGTAAAGTAAACACAGTCCTCTCTCTGGAAAGCACAGAGCAAGGAGGGTACGGACCCACTGCTTCATATTTGCAAAGGGAACTCAGATTTGTGAACAGCAGACCCAAGAGTGAAGATGATAAAGACTGAGAGCATTTGAAGGGATTTATTCCGAAGCACTGCAGTCTGTGTGTATGTGTGCCTATATATATATATATGTGTGTGTGTGTGTGTGTGTGTGTGTGTGTGTGTGTGTGTGTGTGTGTGTGTGTGTGTGTGTGTGTGTGTGTGTGTGTGTGTGTGTGAAGACTTCATATGAGCCAGATTCACCAAGCAGGTTCAGGTAGATGTCTTGTTTTAAGATTTAAGATAAAGGAAACTGAGAGAGACTTAAGATTCAAAAAAGCCTCAGTGATGGCTGAATTTGTTGTAGAAAGTTATTTATTTCAAATAACGAAAAAGTAAAGAAAGAAATAAGTAGCTCATCCAGATTATTGTCAGCTCATTCTAAGGGACCTGGGCCTTAATTTGGGCTTTTAATATTTAGAATACAATAGAATAGAACTTTATTGTCATTGTAACAAGTACAACGAAATTGAAGACACAGCAGCAATCAAGAAAAGAAAAGTAAGAAAGTGTATAGCAAGTACAAAAAGGTCTAGATCTTACGTTCCCAATCCATGTTGACACCGCTTAGCTTGCACTTGAGAACCAGCACGTCGTGCTCACCTCCTTCTCTTCACCTTGTGGGAAGACATCGGGCCTTGCACCAGTTAGCACTGACATGCTACAGGCTGCTAACAGCTGAGTTCACATACAAACAATGCAGCCATGGTTACATGTAGGATCTCCAGACAAACACAGGAGAAAAAGTAAAAATATCACTGAATTACTAAAATGAGACGAAAAAATTACAAGAAATGGACAAAGAAGAGAGAGCTGCTGCAAAAGGCAGCCATAGCCAACAGGGCGGCGCCTAGCCCTGTTAATATTTCCAGAAATGTGACATTTTTTCTGGACTTATCATGTGAATTTGACGAAGTCAGTCTCTTTTGACTAAAATTAAGAGAAAAACACTGTCTTATCTTTGAGTATTAATTGTGTAGGGTTTTTTGAATATGTGACACTGACTGAGTTCACATGGGCAGGAAACGGGAATAAGTTTGGTTTAGTTGAGAACCATCCGGCAGGGCCTTGGAACCTGCCATAACATATCTTTACATCTTTATTTCTGCTCCAGCTTCTTTTTTAAATAACCTCACGTCGTACCCTGTTATTTTCTACCTCTCCTAATGAAGTGACACATCCCTGTGTCATCTCAGGTGTACATAAGAACTTGTTATGTTGTCACACCACAGTGACTTAAAGTTTTTTTTGTTTTGTTTTGTTTTTCCAGCACCGCTCTCCATCCATTGCTGCAGAACCTGAATCCAGAATATTCTCAAAAAGGAGACACTGTTGTTGTCACCCTCGGTTGAGCGTCGTCTGTCATGTGGCCGTATGAGGATGCTCGTTTCAGGTGCCAGCCTTTGGTCTGTAAACCTGAAGCCAATATGGAAGTGCTGCAGTTCCAGAGGTGACCACTTGTGGCTGGCAGAAAAACCAAAAACCACTTACACACTCATTCAGAAAGCTGAACTTTACAGAAGAAAAAAATAAAAAAAAAGTTAGCCTGATTTTCTATTTTACAGCCCAAAAAACATTAAGTCTTTCTTTCTGGAAGATAGCCAGTGTGCAGGATTTTTCTTTTTCTGCCGATAAATTTGGACTTTTTTGTCTTCATCCAATACACCTGCTCAAGGAGTAGATGTGCGAAGATCTGAGCTGTTTCTTATTTTACGGCTTGAAATTAGAGGCAGGCTGACTTGACAGACAGGTGGTCACCCTGTAGCTGTCTGTAGGCGCCTAAAGGCCCGCCTCTTTACCTCATCCTAACCTGAACAAAGCTAGGTTGAGTCAGCATTTCAGTATAACCTGAGATGGGCTTCAAATACTCTGATACAGAGGAATAACCCCACAAAGTCTGATGAGTGTGACCAAACAGACTCCAACAGTTATAGGAGAGACACGCAGACACTTTTATTGATAACACATATCCCACCCTTTTGTGCAGCCAAATGCTCACATTCTCACATCACACCAGTGTTTGTAATCAGATTACACCAGAGCAGCGGCTCTCCTTCATCAGGTTGCTGAAGGAGACTGGATTTCAACATCAGCCCCTCACTCAGGCCTAGAGAGGACTGGTTGAAAGCATCCTTACCAGTGGAGTCACTGTGTGGTTTGGAAACATCACACTGGCTGAGAGGAAAGCGCTTCAACGGGTCATTGAGACAGCAGAGAGAATCATTGGCTCTGACCTCCCCTCCATGGACACAGTGTATACACACACACACACACACACACACACACACACACACACACACACACACACACACACACACACACATGCAGCGCTGCAGGGGAAGAGTACAGAGCAATCTCAGGGACAATCAGCAATCAGAAGAACTCAGGCTATAACCTGTGACACCAGAGGCCAGAGAGGGGCCAGAAAGCATCTCCACCCACAAGGCCCACCACCACAGCAGTGTTTCCCTTGCTGCTGTAAGAACTTTTAGTGCAGGGCATTAAAGTGATACTCCGGAATGGAACAAGTTGGGTCCTATCACAAGGTTTAGGGCAGAAATTACCCCTACAGCAGTGTTTTTGTGCAGCAGAAGCCCAGAGCGCACGCACCAAACACCCCCTCCCTGCTCCTCTGCCGGTTTCCTCTGCACTCAGACGGGGCCATATTTTACTTGACCAAAAACACAAATAAAAGGACTCCCACCGAAAAAATCTGATATGGGTCTGCATTCACGCTTTATTTAGAGAATTTTCAGCAAGTTACTTTCGCACAAAAACACCGCTAAATAAGGCTCTAGCTCTCATCGTGTCGTAAAACGGTGCTACCTCCGCTGCAGAGCCACAGCTGGCTACGAGGCGCTCGCCGCATAGTGTATCAGTCAGCGCACGCGACATGCCAGATATAAACAAACACAGGTAGTCTGCCAGGACGAAGAGACACGATGAGAACTAGAGCCTTATTTAGCTGTGTTTTTATGTGAAAGTGACGCGCTGAAAATTCTCCGAATAAAGTGTGAATGCAGACCCATATCAGATTTTTTTAAAAATGGCCCCGTCTGAGTGCAGAGGAAACCGGCAGAGGAGCAGGGAGGGGGTGTTTGGTGCGTGCGCTCTGGGCTTCTGCTGCACAAAAACTGCTGTAGGGGTAATTTCTGCCCTAAACCTTGTGATAGGACCCAACTTGTTCCATCCCGGAGTATCACTTTAAGATAGGAAGTACCTCAGCCCACACCTCACAGACTAAACAGAGAGCTGATCACCTCACAATGCAATACAAGTGTGCAATATAACCAACGTGTGTGCACAGCCGTTACTTACACAGTCTAAATTAGAGAAAAGAGATGTACAGAAATTGAAGGACAAGGAAACAATTATATATCCTTTTATTTTACAGAGTTTCCTCTGAGTTATTTTTTCTCTCTCTCTCTCTCTTTTTAAATTTTTTGTACGTTGAACCTTTGCTTTAACACATTGTATAGTTTTCATACAGTTTAATTTGTCTTGCTTAGCTGTTACCACAACTGATTTATTTTCTCATCTATTTACTTTTAATTAAAATGTCTTATTTTCATATTGCTATCTGATTTTAATTTTATATACACTTTTGACTTTTTGTAGGGAGAAATGTGCAAAAATGTCAATGTACCTATAATGCCCTGTATCTGAGTAAATGGCAATAAACATCTTTTCTATTCTATTCTAGATTTGGTAGTACTGAATTAGGTGTGTAAAATGTGCCACAGATGAGGATTATAAAGGGATCAGACATGATGTGGTGCACAGTGTTTGCATCTGTGTATTTTTAGGGGTTAATGGAAAAGTAAAAATAAGTAAACTATTGTTTGTAAATACTTTAAAATTAGCCAAAGAATAAAGAATGATAAGTTTATACAATAACCAAGAAATAGAGTTGATAAAAAAATCCCTGGACCTGCTTTTGTTGTTGAGAGTAAATGGCTGTTGTTATGGAGTTATGACCAATCAGATTTCAGTAACAGATATTTGTGAGTGTGAGTCACCAATCAACTAAATCTTTCAGTCAAAGCTAAAATCAGACAACCTCAATGCCCTAACTTTAGATTTGTAATACAATGTGTGCACAAACACACTCCACTGTGTGCACACAACACAAACACACACACACTATCCTGTGTGTAAACACACACAAACACTCAGAATCCCATCTCCCTCACTCTGCTGCTCTCTCAGCGAGATAAACAACAATTAAAAGAAAAAATGTCATCCATCCGCCTGCCCACCAATCCATCCCTCACCCTCAGCCACATCATATGTGACTGGTTTAATCGCAGGCCAATCACTGCCGGGTCACAATTAATAAAAGCCACACCGGCCGCAAATAAACAAGTCCAAATTGCTGCCTTAATCGAATGATGCAAACATCGGTGAGTTACAAAAGTTCACTGCCGCCACTGACAATTTCCTAATTGTATTCACTCATTCATGGCAATTTTATTAACATGGAGCGGATGTCTCCTGCCCTTCCACTGTCACAGCACCAGGGATCTAATTTCATTATTTTCCACAAGATTTGCTTGACTACTGCCGCCATGCTAGTGGCGCGCCACGGCCAGATGTTTATGCTATTTAAATGAGGAAGCAAAGCCTGTTGGGTAAACATAATTAAAGAAAGTTGAAGCTTTCTTTTTTTTTTCTTACTTCTCCTCCTCCCTGCCCTCTCTTTGTCTACCTCTACAACTATAAAATCTTTCTCTCCTTCTCTCCGTCTCTTAACTTTACTTCATTAGACAAATTTCAATTAACATCTGAGCCACATGTTTCTCTGAGCAGGAGCACGAGGCCTGCATGGAGGGCTGGGTGCTCAGAGAAGTGTGACGCAGTGGACAGCCAGAGCCTGCACACACACACACACACACACACACACACACACACACACACACACACAGGATGCACAGATGCTTTAGCCTACACTTAGCATGCAAATATGCAGAGTATGTGTAACGAGCTGGTGCAGGAGAGAACAAAACAGCAGAAACGAGGAGTTAAAGTCAGTGTTCTCCTCGCAGCGTCTGATGACCGCCTGTTTAAGTCTGTAATCATTCACAGCTCCATCCTACCTGTGCGGCTGATGAATCCAAACACTGTTGACCTGTGGCCCCCTCAGCGTGTGTGTGTTTATTAAAATCATCACCCAATCACACAGGCATTACTGTCCACGCCTGTCGCATGCTAAATAAGAGGAGAGACGGAAAGAGCGAGAGATGGAGGGTAAATTAAATCACTCATGTCACGGTGCTAATAGGCCAGCCTCACTCGCCGTGTAATTCCAGAGGCCAGCGCTGCAGAAAAAAAAGAAGTTTATAAAAAATTAGAGCAAGACCGATGTATTAGGGCCAATATCACAGACAGAGTGTTACAAGAGGTCATTACAAGATTATGTAAACCAAAAGAGTGTTTCCACGCCGTGGTCATTTACATGTGCTTATTGCATCAGACTTAAGCCGTGATTATACGACGGGGGCTGCTTGATATGTCAAGCTACACACACAGGCTCAGGGCATGCACGCAGGCACATTGAATTATATCAGCGGAGCGAGATATGGAGAGGGTTTGATCTTCAAAATAAAAGCAAACTCTCAACAGCTCTTGTTTGCAGGGCGTTTGTTGATTTATACGCCGATGTCTTCGTTTAGCGGCGTGATTTGGGTGACGCCTCGCTCATAAAAGCCCTCGTTCTAACCGGCGGCGGCAGAAGCATTCATTTACCCCGGCTGATAGAAAACACCCCATTCTCTGCGAGCACTGCCGCCCGGCGCTGCCAGCTTGATGGCTGAAATATGCTTCACGGCTGCAGCCATACAAGCGCTTTTTAAGTATGCAGCGCGCGGCACATTCGATACCCTTTAGTGCACACGAACTGAGTAGCTGTCAAAAATACAACAGGCATCTCAAGTAATTATGCAGATTTATGCAAAACATTAACAAGAAGAATTAAAGGCACAAATGAGGTGGCTACACTTGAATTGTTAAGATTATGAATAATTACCATGAATCTTTTTGCTCTTAATATAACTTGTTTTTGATAAACAAAGCCTTAATTATCAGAATACTTTGGAGGATTCCGGTGACCTTCATTAATCTTAGACAACAAGTCTCCGGTGAGACTTGAGATGAGGCCTGTGCACGTGCACTCAGATACACACACAAACGCATACTCACACACACCCGTATCGGGTAAACACGCACGCATGGCAGCGCATATGCTAACTAGCCACTTCAGCCCGGAGCGAGGAGACAGACAGGTACATCTCCTAGTTAAGCCAAGAGAGCTCGTCACACTCCCTGGTGTGTCCAGGTATGCTAAGCCAGGAGGACAGATGCACACACACACACTCACACACACTCACAAGTACACACAGCAGGTGACTCAGATGCTCCTGGGAGAATTGGCAGCACCAGGTTCTTCACTAATTACAATTACATCTCACTTCCCTCCCCTTTCCACTTTCCTCTAACTTTGGACATGAATATTCCAGCGGAGCCATTGTGCATTGGACACGCTGCTCAATATGTCCCATAATTAAAAGCATGATGTGCGAGATGAAAATACTAAGGGCACTGTGCTCACAGCTCGCTGTAGCATAGAAAGAGAAATGAGATTCAGATTTTTTTTTTTTCACTCAGGAACAACACGGTGAGGAGAGAAAACTGTGAACAAACTCCTGTTTTTTTTTTCCTCAGTGCGCAGCAGATCGCCTCACTCTCTTTCACCAAACTCTGTTTCTAAAGTTTGCTTTTTAAATCCCCCAAAAATGAC
Organism: Halichoeres trimaculatus; assembly: GCF_033239565.1. NCBI lineage: Eukaryota > Metazoa > Chordata > Actinopteri > Labriformes > Labridae > Halichoeres > Halichoeres trimaculatus. The sequence goes on from NW_027437186.1 coordinate 3,302,664, forward strand.
GATACAGGATTTTCTTTCTTAAATAACTTAATGAGCTGTTTCTCCTTTTTAAAGTGACATCTCTATCTGTAAATACTCTTCAGGTTCCTCCATGGTAGGGAAACAGGGGTGCACTGTATGTTTTTTATTCCTCTGAGGTCTGACCTTCCTCTAGGAGGTGTGAGATGAGAGTCAGAATTCCTAAAAAGGCTCAGGATTCAATATTCTCTTCAGCTGGGCGTATTCACTTCTGTACACATCTCTACTACAGAGAAGTTATTTCATTTCATCAACAAATTTCGATTTGTGGCAAAAAAAAAAAAAAGATACAGGAATAGAAAGTGTGTACAGTAGTTTCAGAAACGGAAAACGTAATCCTCAAACTATTTTACAAAGAGAGTGCTCCAGACAAAAGGAGAGTTAATCCATTTTTTAGCCCCGTGTCCACCAAGCGGTTTAGTTCAGTTCGTCTCAGTAACGCACGCATTTTGTGGCGTTTCCTTCAAGGTCTCTAAACTACTGACCCATACCGTCCCACTTTTTGGTAACCTGTTGTGGTTGTGAACTGACCCTAGAATGTGGAGCTAGACACACTGCAGTCAGTTGATTGGTGTAAAGAATCGTCACTTCCTGTGTGACAGCGGTAACAAAGAGAAACAAATAACTGCCATGTTTAAAGGGGACATATCATGCTGATCCCTGATTTCATACTTACACATAATATAATAAATTTGAAAACAAGACCTTACGCCCCCTGAATTTTCAAAAAATGAGATATTGTATTTTTTCTGATATCCTAGAACAAGATTTGATGCCTCTGAAAATAGGTCATTGCCATTTGGCAATTTCGACCTTTGTGATGACACGAGGATCCTTTCTTTTTATTGGAGTAATCTGATAAAGCAGCTCCTCCTCTGTGATGTCATTTAGTCACACAACTGCCACCGAGGGATACACCCACCAAGAGCTGAGTATCCCCCCTCAGATGCTGGATGCAGGGACTCTGCTCTGCTGAGCAGCTCGGCTTTACATGGTGAATTAGCAGTTAAAACACTGTAGTTTTAGCAGACGTCCTAATACTTGTGAGACTGTGATATTTGTATGCTTGTTCTGACATGCACTGTGAACCTGGACCACAATAATGCTGCGGTAATAACATAGTGACGGACTGACGGTAGAGGCGATCTTTAGACTACACTTTCAGCATGATGGATAAAACAGACAGAGAAAAGTGAAGGAGCAGGATGGAGCCCTGTTATAGAAATAGTTTATTGGTGAAGTCTGCCTATATTTCCACGTATAAACTATACATGTTACAGTACCGGTTTGACTCACCACACTGAAGCGTTCTGAGATGATCTGTGTTGAGGTGGATTTTCTTCCTCCTGAGCTGCAGAACCGTCCGGGTCTGACTCGGGGTCCGATACAAAAGGACGTATCCTACACTCTGCCATTTTATTAGTGCTATCAATGCCTTACGGTGAAGTTTTGGCAAACAGTAAACTCACTCGGTCTGCCCCATCCAATGTGGCGATTTTGTAAATACTGCCATGCTGCAAAAACCGCCCCCTGGCTCTACTCCCTCCGCCCCTCTGATAGAACTGACCAATCAGAGCACAAAGGGCTGTGACGTTGAGAGGTTACTGGAGGTCATTCTTGAAACGGAGCGTTTCAACGAGATCTTCAGAATGGCCTAAACTGAGGATATTGAGAACGCTATTGTGGGGCAATGAAGGAACTAAATGACTTGTACTGAGGGCAGAAATGCTTTACAGGCATCTGGCATAGTGAAAAAGAGAAACAAGCATGATATGTCCCCTTTAAATCTCCAGTCAACTTCCTGAAGATAACTTTTTTTTGTTTGAAAAACAGCATCATGTAACAGTTTTATGGAACAAAGGGGTTCTCTTTGTTGTTAAATTTATTTGCAGGGTACACTTTGTCGCGCTGCTATGCTGTCACACTGCTACTTAGCTTATGCAGCTATTAGCATCCATCTTACCCTCTCTGCTGCCCACCAAGAAGGGCACAGTTGGCTGTGGAAACACAAACTGGATCTGGCTTTAGTGATCAAACTGTACTGATCCAAACCGGACCACTTTGTGGAAAAGGGGCCTGAGACTGATCAGACTGTCACTGTGAGGTTCCAGTGAATTATCTTTGAATTTGCAAAGATCTCTGTCAGATGGCCTTCGTTATTACCAAGGTTGTAGTGCTTTCCGGTTTACTAGTAAATCCTGTCTTATGAACAATTAGAGAAAATGAAACAGTTTTGGAACCCTAAAGCTACAAAAAAAGATAATATTATCTTTATATTCTATCCCTCATAAACATATCAAATGTCTTAAATTTAATAATTATTCAGAAGTAACTTGACAAGATTTACAGTTCAAATAAATCCCAATTTGTCTCCTGCTAGTATATTAGAAAACTCTTATTTTAGCCTCTGTCTGAAATCCATCATTTTAGCTGCTGTCGCTTTAAGGCTAGCTGCTCCACAAACCCCCTTTACCCTGATTGGATGGCCCTCCAGAGCCCTAACAGAGCAATGTGCAGACCTTGGTGTTTGAGGCCCACCCCTCCAACATGACTTTAATCAGTTAGGGCCCATTGATGTTCCCTTTACGAGGGAAAAATATATACGTCCTCAGTGAGGTCACGCTTGCTCATGGATCTGTTGTGGGCTCAAACAAATCTGTCTTGCACAGACCTCTACTTCTCCTTCGCTACCGACCAGCTGATATTTCTGTTTTGTTGCATCTGTTTATCTCCATGTCCAGGGGAAGTAACATCATACAGATGTTCTGTTATGTCTTCTTTGTGTCTCAATAGAGCTACATATTGGGTATTAACAGCAACACCCCATGGTTTCTGGTGGTACTGCTCTACTCGGCCAGTATCTGTGAGATTTATGGAAACAAGCAGAAATGCAGACAAAATGAATGGAGAGAAGAACGTGTTTAATGTTGACCATAAATGGGCCTTTGGGAGATCTTTATGTGATGTCTCCTTGTTTCATGAAGATCTTGTGAGTTCTCCTTAAGATCTCGTGAAATTTCTGGAGCAATTTTTAGAACAACGGAGCATTTTGATCAGTTTACAGACAGATTTAGGGATTTCTATACCGAGGTTTGAAGCTCTGCACATGCTCAGTCTTAACATCCAGAATTGCTGCACTTTATATTTATGTGTAAAATATGTGTAAGCAGAATACACACTCTTTAAAACACCAGCTGGGATTTAACAAACAGAAAGCTAAGGAACAAAACCATAAAAAAATACATTGTTTTTTTACAAAAGAATAACGCAGCAAACGTGGATCAGTATCCAGCGGTAAACACAGTGATCCTACCGTCCTCTGGATCAGACACACACACGCAGCTAAATGCTAAGCTGAACAGGGAGTGAGCATTACTCATATGCCACTGAATATTATGCATAACTAATACTAACAGATTAAGCTTGATTGTTATTATGTGTCGATCAGAGTCGGTGGTGACTTTGCACCCTGTGACGCTTCAACAATTAGGTCTGGTCCCATGGGTGCCAGGCATGCTCGGGTCCTGTCAATCAAACCTCTGTTGATTGTTTTTGTTTGGCTGTCTTGTCATCCTGTTTTTTTTTCTCTGTCTTCGTAATGATCCTGTAGGAGCGAGTGCTGCCGCACACATTTTAAAGTCAGGTTTCGAGACCCTCACAGGTTTGGGAGAGTTTTCCCTTTCACTGATACTCTGTAGTTTTTAGGCTGATCTGCATCTCTGTCCTGTTTGTATGCAACCTGCTGTTTTAAATATCACTGAACAAGAAAATGCACAAATAACACCAAACACTATGGCGCTAACTCGACTGTGCTGATTTGATTAAGGGTTCAGAGTTGTTCAGAATCAAAGCCCTCCAAACAAGTAAATATGAGACTTTAAAGACATTTAATGTCCTTAAACTTGAAAAACAACTTCTGAGAACCTACAATGTAAGAACCTTGTGTTCAAACACACTGACACACTGCTATACACTTCCCTCTGACAGTCTCTCCTCCTTGAACAGAACATGTAGCTCACCGTCTCACTCGTACGTTTGACATTTTGCTCAGTGCCGTTTAACAGCAGACACACAGCCCACCTCTCTTTGGAATCAGTGAAGCAACTCAAATCACTGTAACATAAGTCATATGTGTTCATTGTTAAGATGAGGTGCACCAGAAAACTTACACCAGCAAGTTTTCACAAATAATGATGTAAGATGCATGAATATTGAAAAAAAAGAAAAAAGTATTGATAAAGTTTAACACACCAAAATAAGTATGTTGTGTTTACTCTTGATTATTTTTTTAGTTATTTTTGTCAAGGCATTTGGGGTTTTTGTGTTTTTGTGTGTGTTTGTGTGTGTGTGTGTTTTTTTTTTTTTTTTTTTAAGTGGAATCAATTTATTGTGTTTTACAATGCAGCCACTGGCAAAGACAATAATGTTGGACTCATTGAGCTTTACACAGCTGTGTGTCCACTTTAAATGGACACGAGCAGCTCTGCTGCAGCCTGAGCTGAGCAATCTGTTTATCATCCTGTTTAAGGTCCCACATTGTGCAAAAATCCCTTTATTAAGTCTTTTAGTGGAATTTGTGGGTCTTTGGCTTTCCTCCCAGCCCACAAAATGTGATATTAAATGACAAAACCTGTACTTAGTAGTGCTTGTGAATGTAAAATCATGACCTAAAACGAGCTGTTTAGAATTCCCGGGATTTGCCAACATCAGCGAGTCCCTTTTCTGACCAATCAGGAGCAAGTCTGACCTGATTGGTCCACCCGGGCAGAAACCCCCAAACCCCCGTACCCGCCCACTCCCTTCTCCAGAAGGAGAATACTAAAGATGCAAAGCCATCACTGCTTCGTTTTTTTGGCTGTATACAGCCACATAGTTCTATGCTCAAGCTTCCCATCTTGAAAGAAGACAGACTAAGTGGCTAGAGTTCATTTATGAGGGAAATGTGCCAGCTACACCCAATAAAACTGTGCATGTGTGTGCTAGTCACTTCACGGTCGACTGCTTTTCCAGCTTTGGACAGTACAACAGAGGGCCAGCAAATAGACTGGTCCTGAATCCAGGCGCATTACCAACCATCCGCCAACAAACCTCAGACCTTGGAAATGTGAGTATTTTAAATGCTGTGTGCTGTGGAGCAGATGTAAGAGCTTTTTCTGAGTGTCTCCCTGTCTCTGTGTTAGCTTCAGGATGCTAACTTTAGCTGCAGTTAGCCTGTTGTTTTAGCCATTAATGTTACGGTAAACGAGCTTCTCTGTTTTCTAAACATTGTGCACTCGGAGCTCGTGGCGCCGCTCTCAGCGACGCGGAAGAGCGGGGCGGTATCAGCGGTGGCTCATTTACATATGAAGGCCACGCCCACTAAATCAGAGCGTTCTGAACAGAGGGGCTATGAGAGCCTGGAAACAATGCTGCTGTGCTTGATTTATTGGATCTTTGGACAAAACATGTTACTACCATTTCATGAAGACATCAATGATCCTTATTAAACTGCAGAAAAGGAGCAGAATATGGGACCTTTAAATGTTTAAGTTAGTGAGTTAGGTAGAGAGCACAGTGACAAATGTCACAGCTCCTCAGATGATCCTTGGTGTACAGCTTAAAAAATGACATGAGCACAAGATGTCAGCACCAGTGGCTCCGAGTATTTCAGCTTTATTTTGGTTGGTTTAAGATTCATGATTAAATTAAAAAAAAAAAAGAAATACAGTTAGACTGTTTTTCATAAGTTAGCGCCTTCCTTTTTTTTTTTTTTTTGGATCGTTTTCCTTCCTTAAGCAAAAACACACTTCAGACTTATTAAACATTGATTTTACAAGCTGCACATTTGCCCTAGAATCAAACAAAACTAAAAAAAAAAAAAAAAAGTGAATCAAAATAAAAAGATATCAGAGGGATCAAACAGGAGTCATGTGATCAGAGAGCAGCGCTCCTGTCCCGGGGCATGATATCCTGCGAGCACCTTGGACCACTCTCTAAGCTGCGTGCCAAGTCCCCTCCCCCGACCCCCAGACAGCCTGGCTCGTCCAGGGCCTTTGACCATCAAGCTCCTCAGGAGTCAGGGTCAGGGTGCTGAGACGGAGGCTGGGGCTGCCCCTGAGCGCTGAGGGGCGCTGAGGAGAGCCGAGACTCAGGCCAGCTATCCTCATCCATCTCCCTGCTGCTTCAAGGTTTGAGCCGGGGTTGGGTGCTCCTCCCAAGGCGTATAAAGAAGGCAACAAAACACCTCCATAGTCAGACACCGGGGCAGCGCAGGCAGCAGCCGGCCAACATTTAGCTTCCTGCTGCCGAGCAGAAAGTGGGAAAAGGTCCTCCAAAGTTCCACCATCTGACTACAAAAGCAGCAGACATCGCCCCGAACCACTCATCAGAGGTCAGCTATTTTCTCTCCTCCCCCTCCCTCCGTCTCCTCCTCCACGCGGCTGAGGTTAGGTGAGCCTGAGCTGATCCTGTGCAGGGGAGGGCAGCCGTCACCCCGAGCGTCAGGCTAACACCAGCATCCAGCAGCTCCAGTGTGGCCAGGATGAAAGGCAGATGGAGGGGAGCGGACTGTACCGGGCTCGGCAGTATTGATGTCAGAGAAAATGAACCGACTCCTCCATCGATTCGCAGAGGGAAAATGTAGAAATAGAAACGGTAAATCTGGCTCTCTTGACTAACAGCTTAACGGTGGCCATCTTTTTCTCCCCCCTCTTGTCTTCTGTTCTTTTTTTTGTTGCCTCTATGTAAACCAGGCCAATATTCCTGCATTGATGTTGTCTAGAGGGCAGTAAAGCATCCGAAAGCTGTATTGGCTTGTTTTGTTCTCCTCTAGATGAAGGGGTGCTGTGTTTTCATGATCAATAGATCAGGCCTGAGAAACTGTTCAAGTTACAGTTGTTTTGAACAAGAGGGCAGTGGCACAGTGCAGAGAGCTGTGCTTCATCACACGCCACAGAAAGAGTTTTACCTCTGCAGCAGCAGCAGCACCTGAAGAAACTCTGCTCACATGCTGAATGCCTCCTTTTACAACACCATGGTAAATACAGAGGCAGCGCACTGTAACCTCTGCAAAAAACACTTAACATGGACGTAAATGATCGTTCTAGAGAAGTCAAGATTCTGTCCTCGTGATCCTGCGTCCGCTTTGTGAAGCCTCCATAACCGTCAGCCAAAGAAGAGAGGCCTGACATGCGTTTGCCTCCATCACTTCCCTCCTTGACACGGAGATTAAGAGGTTAAAAAGCTTCAATTTAGGAGTTCACAAGTAATCAGAACGGAGCCAGAGAGCAGGTTAATGGTGCAATGAGTAAGATTTCCCTCTCACATCTGCACAGCTTTCATCCACGGACATGGGCATTTCTTGATCGATACCAATTACCTCTGCAGTTGCTGAGATTCCTGGCTTTCAGAGTTTTTTTTATTTATTTTCAGTTTGTTTAAAAAAATACTTCAGGATTTAAAAAAAGAGAAAGAAAGCTCCCTGAAAACCTCTGGTGTTGCACTTTGACATTTGAAAGGAAGGATCCGGGTCCTGCTGGAGAGGGAAACGCTCAGCGAGCTGATAATTGAGGCAGAAGTTACATCAGCCTGTCAGGGTCTGTTTCAGATGAATTAACCTGCTCTCCTCACATTTTTACAACACAGATCAACACTCTGACACCAGAGACCGATCTGAAGGATATCTTACTTACTGGTTTCATTTTTTTTTTTTTACAACAAAATTGGTCATCAAATTAGGGAGTGACACTGAACTGTATGACCTCCCTCACATTTACCCCTCTTTGACTTCTCTGCAGTGCCCACTATAGCTTTAATAAAATATTATTGAACCAGAGAATTTTTATTTTTTTATAAAAATAAATAAATATTTTGAAATAAATATCCATATCTGCCTGCCACCTTTCTACTTCACCTCCTACAACACCAGCAGCCCACCAACTTTTCAAGCACCAGTGCCTAACCCGTGGGACGACAAAGGGTTTGGAAAAATGAAGCCTATGTGGAAGTGCTAAAAGTTGCAGTTCGCTTAGAACTTAAAAAAAATAGGCTTTTATGGCATTAGTAACATACTTACTGGAGGTGTGAAATATAGAAGATACGGCAATATATCGCGATACTTTGACCTGCGATAATACTGCAACTCTTAATATCAATATTTTCAAAATAAAAATAAACAGCAAAATAAAAACTCATGTTTTAGGTGAGTTGGAAGTATAATACACAAAATAATAACCATATGATTACAAAATTTCCCCTGGGATTAATAAAGTATTCCTGATTCGTGATCATTTGTCTTCTGCACCTCTACTGCGGTAGATGGCGCCAACGAGCTACACCGCTGAATGTTGTCAAACTGTGCAATAAATATAATCCCAAAATGTTTAATCCTAAACTCAATTATGTGGGTTTGATGCCCTAAACATCAGTGTTTCTCTCTTTTCTTGGATCACTTACTTTAAAATTATTTAAATTTCAATTTTTACAGTGTAGTAGACTGATAAAATAATAATAATAATAGTCAGGTTTTCCGCAATTTTAGATTTTTTATGAGTAGCATTGGTTACACCAAGTGACATTTATCAGTTTCACCAACTGACCACATCTTTGACCCAATTATTTTTTTTAACATTAGTTTAATGTCACAGTAGTTTAGGTGACACACTTGATGCACTTGATGTTTTTAAGTTTAGTGTTTGTATGAAACACTGCATCTGACTTTCATTATTTCAGACACATTAAAATAGAAACGTTTTTTCAATCAAATAGTTGTGTAGAATATTGCAATATATCACAATATTGTGATTCTATCATATCGAGATGCAAATATCGTGATGTGTATGGTATAGTGAGGTTCTTGCCAATACTCAGCCCCAATATTTACAGCCTGGTTTAAAAAACAGCTTGGGTCTGAAACGTTAATTTCTCTATTGGCACACACTGTACAGGGGATGAATTATTTTCTAACTCTGCGGTTTAGTTCCTCGGGTCATCTGCAGGGATTTTAATTAACTGTGTTCACCTTGTGCACTAGAGGTGTGTGTCAGTGGGTTGGAGGTGGAGAGTTGTACACTCATGTGTGTGGTTATTTGGGTCTATCAGGTCACTTGTGATTATTATTACTTTGTTTGTTTTGTTTTGTTTTCTTCTGTCAAGCACTTTGTGCACTTAATTAGGATCACAAATTTGTCCAATCAGAAACACAGCTCAGCTCAGCTCACGTGACTGAAAGGTGCCCAGTAGCTGTTAGAAAAGAAGCTCAAAAGACAAATCTGGAGGAAAACACTGATTTTAATTCTATGTGGATGGAGTTATTTAAGAAAAAAAAAGCCAATGCCCTGGCTTAATATACATGTTTATGTGGCAAGAAATCATCTAACAACAAAAAATGATGAGTTGAATGACATTATCAATTTATGTTAACTCAAGTTTTTGTAGTCCTACAATTTCAGAAATTCAAAAAAACTTGTTCAGAAAGTTATCATATATAATATATCTATGATAGAATTTCATGCACTGTCACTGTCTTTATTGTGAAGGTAAGGTAGATTCAATGGCTCCTGGAAAAGAGCATGAGGCTGATTTCTGTGGCATCATCTGCTGGATATTTAAGCCCATAGATGATGGTCACCATATTGTACATTCCTGCTCAACCTCACTTTTGATAAGCAAAAGGGTGGATCCGAGGTGGGTGATTAGCCCTGTACAACACATCTGCTGTATCAGCCATGCCCCTGGTCACGAGCCTGCATGATACTTTGTATCACCAAAAAAAAAAAAAAAAAAATACACATCTACATACCCCAAACTGTATTTTGAATCTAGGCTGTAAACATTTTTAATTCAGATGTTCTAACACGGGGTCTGATGAACTTTTGAAGCCAGCCTCTTGTGGACACCCAAGGAACTGCAGTTTTTGGTTACACTTTACTTTATAGGTCTGCAAATTTCATCACACTTTTTTTATATCTTTGAAATTAGCACAAAACTTCTTTAAAATAATCTCCAAGTTGATTGTTGCAAGTCACAATTGGTAGGTTACTGTATTTTCAAGTTTCTTTGAAATTCACTCCAAATTGCAAGGTAAGAAGGCAATGATTAGCAAATGAATTATTTGAAATTAAATCACAACCCACCACAAAATGTTTTTAGAAGTGGACAAACGTTTCTGCTATTTCCAGAGAAGCAGGTGTTCTTTAGTACATCAGTTAGCTTCATTGTTTCCTCTGATAATTACCTTTGAAATATTAAGTGAATAATTCAATTTCCCAATAAGAAGTTGATACTTAGCTATTTGTTTTTAAATTTCACCAAGTACTTTAGCACCCAGTTTGTTGATATGAATAATTGAAATCACACGCAAAATGATAAACCTTTATGACTAAGCCTATAATGTTTTACATGATACAACTGAAGGCTTCAGATGTGATATTCACCAAGAGTGGGGTTGGAAATTGGCCATACCTGACGATTATATACACTGCAAGTACAGGCACACTGCAAAACAGAATCTGGACAGAAGTTATGTGCTAAATTTCACCTAATTCTCATGAAATTTGGGGGCTAATTTTAAAGGATAAAAAGAAAAAACCCTTTGTCTTATTATTACCTTAGTGCAAGGAAATTTGCAGATCTCTAAAGTAAAGTGTTACCCAGTTTGTTGTTGTTGTTGTTGTTGTTGTTGTTGTTGTTGTTGTTTGTTTGTTTGTTTTTTTTCTTAGTTTAGTTAAGTTTAGTTTAGTTTAGTTTTTCTTTCATTCTTTATAGGAAATGGTTTGCTGTTTATCAATGAATCAGTTGCATCTGGTAAGAAAAGTAAGTTTGAGTCTGAATCGCTAATTTTTCTGTCTACACATGCTTGTTTTTATACGTTAGCGGTTTAGAAAATATTAACATCACTATTAACATGACCTCACAGAAACTACATCCATAAAAAAATATACATTATGTGGATACACACCATGAACTGTGGCTCATGGATAAATTCTGCTGATGTGGTACGTTTTAAAAACTGCAGTTCATCGAGTGTCCAGTTGAGGCTGGCTGCAGAAACAGCAGGAACACTTACACTCTCAGCCGTGTCTTTACCGAAGAAATGAACATGTTTACAGCCTGGTTCAAACATGTGACGTCATTTTAGTCTGAACAGCTCATTCTTCTATGTGCACACCCTGTACAGCTGTTTTTTTTGTTTTTGTTTTCCTTATTATTTAAATTTCAAACATGATTCAATGTTAATGAATACAATCTCCAATTTTCAGTGGTTATATTTTTTCAAGGCTCCCACCCCTTTAAGAGTTCTGACCCTCATTCAGGAACTACTGGTCATTACAGGATGATTATCATCTAGTATTGCTTTCAAACCTTCTGCAGAGCCTTGCTTATACAAACTGTATGTCAGAGACCGCAGAGATTGTCACTTTTTTAAATTAAGGTGAACATTAGGTTTCATTTTCATAGGACACTGGGGCCACGACAGAGTGAAATTAAAACAATATTATAGAAATGACACTTTTTCTGTTAGAGAAGATTCTGATGGAGAAACCTGCAGGCTCTTTTAAGATCACACAGCACCAGGCTTTAAGTGTGGATCGTCAATGTATCACATTAATGTTTTCATCTGTTTGCACCTTTTGTCTGCTTTCTGCACCTCAGCGCCGCAGCCCCTACAAGAATCTTGTAATCCAGTGTGTCGGCACAAAGGCGTACGTGCAACATATTGCTCAGCCGCTGACCCCGCCGTCTTCCTAATTAGGCCTAAGTGAAGTGTTGTTGTTGTGTCTGAGCCCTCCTGCCCTCACCTGCAGCTACCTGCTCAGACGTGGACTCCAGAACAAACTGCCAGTGCTGCCATTTGGGCTTCAGAGTGTTTGTGTCTGCATCCACGCTCCCCTGTGGCCCCTCCAAACACACACACATGCACACACACACATGCTCAGAGAGTCTGCCCCCACCTCCAGGCAAACAGATGTCCCCTTTAGCTAGCATGTCCGCACAAACACACACATCCCAGGAAACAAGGATGTTCACAAAAGACTGTGAAATAAATTCTTCCGTCTGGCTCAGTTCACGCTGCAGCTAAATGTGTCCCACTTGAGATTTCTCCCTCGCATGTGATGCAAAACTTGAACCTTCTAATCCCTGATTTCCACGACACAGCAGTACACAATTACAAATCTGAGTTTGTCACACACCGGAAAAATATTTGGATCTGAGGTTCACTGATGTAAGCATGTTAAAGGCGACAATAAATGACATCAGCACGAGAGGAACAAGTAAGATGTTTACAGATAACTTTGTCTAAACAAGAGAAGAGATAAATCAACAACAGCACAGGCAGTTCACAAAATTAAGCCCTCATTCAGAAGAGAGCAGCTCATTAAAGGGTTAATTCTGTAGAAAATATTACAGTTTTCTCTGTTGTTGGAGAATGGTGTCAAAAAACTTGGCATCGATAATTGTATGTATCTATATTTAAATACACACCTTTCCTGTGTTTCTACACTTCTATAAAGCATGCACAGAGAACACACACACACACACACACACACACACACACACACACACACACACACACACACACACACACACACACACACACACAGAGTTACACTTATTCAGCCCACCCCCCTTCATTTGGGATTTGGCCATTACTGGAGGTTTTATGTATGTGTGAAAGAGACGGGGACTGCATGCAGTGCATTTGTAAGAGAGGCTCGACCTGACAAATGTATTCGGCTCCCAGTCGCACCGCTGAGCCCCAAAATTCATGTAAAACACCGGTAACTCCCAGTGCTTTTTAAAAAGGGATCGGCTGATAAAGGATAATGATGGAGATTTGGGCTTGATTATGGGAGCCCATCCCTATCAAAAATTCCATTTCCTTTTTCACATTCAGGCTCCATGATAAAAAAAAAAAAAAGAAAAAGAATAAAAAAAAACCCAGAGCCATGTACCTGAAGCTTCAGACCTGAACAGAAGGCAGAGAGGGGATAGAGATGAAGTGAACATGGAGATGGAGAGATGTGATGAAAGGTAAATGTCCCTGAAGATGGAGGTAGCTCTGTATTTTAAAACACACATGGGCAAACATACATTTTAACAATATCTTATTTAAGGACGTATATTTTATACCTATTCTTTTTTTTTTTGTCATAACTATTTCTTTTCACTGACATTCACAGTGCAAACCTTTCAGCTCTGGCTCTTCTGTGACACTGATTCCTAACCTGAAGGTCTGAGGCCTTTAAACCCCTCAGGAGGAGGCAGAGACAGGTCTGCTCTTGGCTTTGGCCATTGTGCTTTTAAATCTGTAATTTAAATAACAGAAAAAACAATGGTGATAAATATATATATTTATATTTTTTTTTTTCAGAGCATCTTGAACGATCTTTTAAGACCCAAATAATAATGTTTTCTATGACCATGTAAACACCAAAGTTACTTAAGAAGAGTGAACTCTCTTCTTTTATGTCTCTCTTCCTGTTTTTGGTCCAAAAAATAGAAATTTCAAACTTTTTTGATCGTGTTCATCTCGGGCACTCCATCCTTTGATCCTCTCCATGATCACTGTCGTCTTTTCTCACGATGGCGCCGCTCTTTCTCTCTGAGCTACAGCAACACATCCTCAGTTGGAGCGTGAGCTGCCTGAACTTTTCTGACTCGCAGCGTCTCTCTGTGTCTCTGTCATCTCACATTTCTCCTCATATCCATGCTGAGCTCTCATCCAAAGAGCACACCGCTGTCACCCACAGTAGTTTACTTGCAGGATTTTGATTGACAAGCTCCACCAGACCCCGCCTCCCTCCACTGAAAAAAATATTTTACCTGTATAGACGCAGTAAACAGTAATCCAATATCAATGGCAGGGAACACGGACATTTTAATTAATATTGACCAGCTGAAAAAAAAAAGGATTTACAAATCTTCTCTTTTTCGTGTATTCATTTGATTAGTCGCGCACTATAATTTTGTAATGCCCCAGAATTCAAATTCTTTATGTGGGGACCTTAAGAAGATAGAAGATTAAAATGTGATTAATTAGATCAATTAATTACGAATCCTGTAATTATTTAGATTATTTTTTTGATCTCCTGACAGCACTATTTACCACTTAACGGCTGATGAATGTACTTGAAAGTAGTGTCCACAAAACAAAATTAACAGGACTTTGCTGTTTAAACTTGTGTATGAGAATATTCAATGATTTAGTCTTCTACCAAAATCTGTTTGAATTGAAAAGTGTTGCTTCAGATGTTAAATATTGATGTGATTAAAATGCAATTAATTACGATTAATTAATTACAAATGGCATAGTTAATTCAATTTTTTTTTTTTAATCAAGTCCTACCACTAATAAATATATGTATAGTTTTTGTGATCACCTCATTCTTGGCTTTTATAAGAAAACAGTTACCAGCAAAGAGGAAATAAAGTCACGGAGCTTAACTTTTACAGATTGTCTTAAAATGTGTAGTTTAAAAGCTCACTTTTGAATAGTGTTTTTTTGTAAAATCAAATTTAGGATATAAAATTGATTTTTTTTTTTTTTAATTGAGTCTGATTCACTCTGGGTTAGTGTCACCTTGAGACTATTGATCATGTTTTACACAGTATGTATACAGGAGTTCCTGATGGCATGAGAGAAAGAGTTTTTCATGAACATTTCCTGAAGGTTTTGCAGCATTATTTCTAAATCCTTTGATAATTGTGCCCACCCCACACAGCGATTCAAAACTATTTTCTCTTCCTGTGGCTAAAGCCTTTTTGTTTTTTTCTTTGCAATCAGTATTGGTTTCTTTTACATTTTGATGTATGTCATGGAGGTTTACCTCTTCATCAGGCATGACCAAAGTCAGGAGAGAGGATTGTTCGTGGTCCAAGGTCTATTTTCATTCAGCTCCCAGCTTTCATCTTGAAATAAAAGCAATATTTATGATGTCACTGAAATGAATCATGTTCTAAATGATGTTTACATTTACATTTTCTGTCAAGGTCACAAACCAAACCAAAGTCTTTCCAGTGAAGTCTCACTAAGCTCCATCTGGACTGTGCATAGGCTGCTTGTATAAAGCTAAAGCTCTGTATATTCTGCAGAAACTCACCAACTTTTACAGCCGACATCTTTAAATGAACGGATTTATCGTGATATAAAATGTGCAGCAGAAAAAAAGAATGCAGGATCAGAAATACCTGGTTTTAAACATGTCTGCAGTCAAAAAAGTCTGAATTTGAAAATCAATCTTGATCAAATCCAGATCCTTACAAATGTTCTCCATATTGCCCCCTGATGGAGAACATGTTCCTTGTTCAGAAGCACAGTTTGCTGATGTTTACACAACTGACCACTGATCATCTGGGATCAAGGGACACCTGAGGGACACGTGAGCTTAGATTTTGTCAGTCTGTGATGATGGAACAAGGAGGTTTGAGCAACTGAGGGACTGGTTTCTAGGGAAATCACTAAAAGTCTACAAATAGGGCAGTGGTGTCTGTAGACTTTTAGAAGGGCAGAGGCAAAAAGAGAAGAAACAAAAGGTACATACAGCACGTTCTCGCAACTTAGGAGGGCACTGAGTTCCATGTGTTTTAAAGGGCACTTTAAAACACATGCACTTTTTGTTTTAAAGGGCACTTTAAAACACATGCACAAGTGCATTTTGCCTACCAAGAGGACACTTTAACACACAACTGGCTCCCAAAAGAGCACTTAAGCGTGCGTTTGTTCACTAAGCATTTTGGCTACCACAAGAACTCTCTCTTTTGTGTTTTGGCCCCCAAGAGGTCTTTTTTATCTAAGTTTACTTCCATAGACAGCTTGTTAGCATGATTTTACTGCACATTTTGGCTCCAAAGTGGGGATTTTTGCACGCCTTTTTCAACAATTGGACCATGAGGGGGGGCAACTACCCCCTTTGTTCCTCCCTGTGTAAACCACTGTTCATTTCTAACTTTCATGGTTAATATGTGTGTCAGTAAGAGCTGCTGGCCCTTGATCATTCTCACCAAATCAAACGTGGCCCTCTGACAAAAAGTTTGGACACTCTTGCTTTAGAATGTGATGCTGCCCCTCGCATACTGCTTTGTTTTTTTCAATTAGAAATTTCAGTAAATTGGTGTAAATGCAAACTTTGGGAAGGCACCACACCATAAAAAATAGTCAGAGGTAGGACTGGGGGATATATCGAATATATATTGATGTATTGCGGCTTTTTGCACGTGAGATGTATAAAATGACAATATTGCAATCATTGAGTACAAACAGCAGCCTAAATGTTTTCAGACGTCAAAATGTAAATCTCTCCGGTGATTCGCTCGTTTCACTCTCTGCTGCTCAGCCGGTGCTCCTCTCACAGCGAGCACCACGCTCCCCCGCCCACCCAGAAAAGTTCTCCTGCGCATGTGTGTTTTAGTATTAGAGGGGAGAGAAGAAAGATGCTTTGCTGCCTGTATGATCCCAACTCTCCACAATGAGAAACAAACGCGATATGTTTTTGAGTTTCATTTTCAGTTTTCTGCACACCTTGCCCGCCCCACCCTCTCTGAGTGCCGTTCAGTCACGGCACTCAACTGAGCACTGCTCGAAACATGACGGCAGATGAGTTTGATGCTATTTACAGCTGAATACCAAAATACTGCTAGGTGGGATATTATCAAAAGACAAACCCAAACCCAGTAAAATTCAACCAGACCCCAGGCTCAAAGACTGAAGTCACTAGAGTCCTTTCAGCATGACCAACATTATCCAGGTAGCTGCTTTATGGAAATAAAAGTAATGTTATCTCCAACTTTGGTTCATGATATTTTGAAAGTATAATGTAAGAAAATATAATATAATGTAATAAAATATACTATAATATAATATAATATCAGGCTGTCCCCTGGGTCTTAAAAAGTATTACAAGTTGATAAATGAATTTTGGGAAAATTAAGGGCCTTAAAAAGTCTTAATTGTTGTTTTATGAGGTATTAAGTTTCATAGGTATTCAAGCTTTGACCCAAAAAATATCCATGAATATTTATTTTCCTCCTTGCAACTGTCCCGATGGGGGCGTTAAACATTCAGCCAATAAAGTTTTAAAATAGAATAGAATAGAAAAGAATAGAGTTACTTTATTGATCCCAAACTGGAAAATTGTTGTGTTAACAGCAGAAATCGATGGAGTCAGTAGAAAAATACAAAAATAAAAAAGAATAGAACAAAAAAAAATACAGAAAGACTCTAGTAACAATAAAATACAACAATAAGGATTGTGAGCAGTATAAACACCAGCTATAAATTAACGTCATTTCTAGTTTCATAAAGAGAAATTAGATACAACATTAAAGCAAACCATACAATCTCTGGCACGTCCTAAATTTTAAAAATGATTAAATAATTTCTCATTTTCTTCAGCAAGTTGGCCTCGAATAACTGCTGTTTCTTGTTGTGGGAGTGTCGATAAACCTGCTTTTAGTTTCATTTGTTCTTTCAAGCTTTATTCCTCCTTAGCTTATATCATTTCGGTAAAAATGTAAACTACAATTGTTAAAAAGTGGATGCCAACAACGACTGGAAGTTGCGATAAAGTCTTAAAACTTTTTTCAAGGTTTTTGAAAAAGTCTTAAAAAGGTATTGAAATCAACCTCAGGATTTTAGCATATACCCTGAATATAATATAATATAATATAATATAATATATGATCAGCCAGTTGAATAAATCTAAATGAATTATCGTCTGGAACTGAAAATATGTAACTACATAAAGTCTGGTTTAAAATAAAAGGTTTGCTAAACTGATTAAGATTTTCCCCTTTTTGCATTCAGATTTTAAAAATCCAACTGAAATGTCTTCTTGAATCATTATACTGATGTCATTTTATGCATCAAAGGTTTGGATTTTACATTAATATAGTGATCTAGAGAAGAAATCAGAATACTGAAATACATATTGTGTATCAAGATATAGCCTACGAATATCAAGATATTGGATTTTGGCCACATCATGCAGCCCTAGTCAGAGGTCTTCAGGCATTGTTTCAGTGCAAATGGTGCTTGAAGCGTCTGGCATTAGTCTCACCTCAGAGACATTCTTACAAACATTATTACCAAGCCAAATTACTGAAATGCTCATTCAGACTGAGTTAAGCTATCAGAGGACCTCTGTGTGTCCCAATATCTGTTTGGTGATTTGCTCTGGAATTTCTACAATTTACAGACATGAACGATTCACGGGGGGTTAAAAACACCCTCCACTATCATTACAAACTATCAGAGGTCCCCAGGTTGTAGTGATACTGCATGAATAGTGGTGGTGAACTGATGCTTAAATTATAATAGAGGACAAATTAAGATTATGATTTTGGCATTATACTTTACTGCATTTAATCTTAAAAATCAAGAAATATACTTTATAGCAGGTTAAACGATTTTGCAGTTTTCCATCCACAGTTTCTCTTTTTCTGATTGTAATGTTTTTGTTTTGTGTCTTATTAAAATCAGAACTGGTCCAATGAGAACACAGCCACCTTGGCCTACCTCTCATTTTCTGAGTTTGGAGGTAAACTAAGTTTTGTTCTCCAGTACGTAAAGCCCCAGACACAAAGCTGGAAGGAGGAGGCAGCGAAGGAGAGGAGGTGTGAAGGAGAATAAAACAGTAGAGGTCAAAAACAAGTCAAGGCGACCATCTCCTTTTATTTCCCTCTGAGCAACTTAGAGCGACACAAATGTCTGCTTGGAGGAACCTATTGGATTCATGTTGATAACCTATGAGATAAATATGCTAAAACATTCGTCTGTGAGAAGGAGAGGCTGAGAGGAAACAAGGAGAGGGCGAGGGAGGGAGAAGGAGGTGCAACAGGCACGCACATAATCAGAAGTTGGCGGTAATGTGCAGGCATTCACCCATTGGACGAACATCTTTCACTTTATTAGCATGACAAAGAACACAATCATTTTGGATATGCCTGAATGCCATTTTCATTAACTTCCCAATGATTTATTAACAAAAGTGTCAGAATGCTGTGAAAGCTGCAGGCCTCGGCCATAACCTGAAAAAAAAGAAAGAAAGTGAACAAGAAACAGAGAGGGAGGGAATAATGTACAGCAAATAAAGAAATGTCATCCTCAAAACCAATCCAGAGAAGGGGACAGGATGATGGGGAATAAAGGGTTAAAAGGTAGACGTGTCATAACAGCAGATCCCATTTGAAATGTAAAGTATATCCAGTTAATTATGACATTCATTAGGTTTTAACACAGCACATTCAGACTGAGACTCCCAGCTGGGAAACATTCTCCACTCGGCTAATGGAAGTCCATCAGCCATGGAGGAGAATGAGCCTCGAATGGTTTCATACGCTGCTTCACAGAGCCTGCACAGGAGGACGGGAGGAAGAGACCAGCAGCAGAGGAGGAGGAGGAGGAGGAGGAGGAGGAGAGGCCATGAGCTGACCCTCTTTGGTTACACCTGGACTTCACTTCACATGACTTCTCCAACATTTCCTCATTCATCACCTCTGATGTCATTTACAACACTTTTTGCTCAGAGATCATTGAACACTCATGCTCTGGCTCCCCTCCCTCCTCGACCTCTAGAGTTCAAAGATGAAGTCGATGAGACAGTTGTCTACATGAGACTCAGAGCAAAAGACCAGGCTATTTTTACTGACATAATATGTTTACAGCTCAATACAAAAGACAAGAACATGTTCAGACCGACATTTATGTTATGAACAGGGGCGTTCAGCTAAAGGTCTCCAGTTTACAGGGTCGCTCTTTAAACTGGAACTCTCGGAGCTGACAGAGACACATTGACACTATCAGGCTCTACCAAGTCCATCACAGCTGGGGGTCACCTAAGGGCACAGTTACACTGGTCATCCAAACTGTGCCATACACAAGCAGGACTGCCCCCCCACAGGGCGAATCCAACTTTAGCTGGTATCATATGGGCGCATGGCCCGCCCACACCATTGTGAAGCATCTGTTTACATGAAGCGCAATCTCATCAGAGTCAGCACAATGAGACACAGAGAGCACTGCTACAACTTTAGACTTTTTGCCCATGTTAAGTTGTTCTGGTCCCACACAGCCCTCTAACACCCTGCTACTGTTTAAAATGACTGTCAAGAGGAGTGGTCGCAGCGATCATGCACCATGGATCAAACATGGCCCCTGCCACTGCATTACACTTGCGGTCGCACTGGCCAAAACAACAGTGCATTAGAATTAAAGTGTGCTCATGCACAGTATGGTTTGCCAGTGTGACCACATCCTTTTTGTCGAGGGAGGAAGGGAAAATAAAAAAGACTGTGGATGCTCCACCAATCACAGATGTTCAGCTTGCAGGCTCTGTCCCTGTACAGTACCACCCCCAGGGATGGAGCCATTTTCAGGGGTAAATTTAGTACCCCAGAACCAGGGGCGTATTTAGTCGTTTGGGGGCCCAAGGCAAACCCAGTCAATGGGGCCCTCCATGTCCTTGTAACTCATCTTCCTCAGAGCTAGACTGGCCTTCCCTGGGTCCACTGTCTCTTTCTGAGAATCAAGGCATGAGACAGTGCTAATCTTGTACATGGTAACTTAACACAACTAAATGCATTTCCTCAAGTTCTGTACTTTAGTTTGATTTTGAAAAAAATGAATCCATAATTTAGTCCACTTTGTCCTGGATTTGAAATCTTTTTATGGTCAATTGTCAGCTTATTTGTCCCACAGTGGGGAATTTACAGAGTAACAGTAACAAACAAGAAAGTATGAAGTGAAAAACATTACAATAGGTAAATATTGAAAAAAAATTATTTAGTAAAGAAAAAATATGTAAACATCAAGCACAACATAAAACTGGAAAAAAAAATCTACTGAAAGAGGTGATATTTACAGTTACCATACTTTTTGTTACTATTATTTTAAAGTTAATGTATTTTTATTTGACCCCCTGTCCAGTGAGTTATGTATCCAAAGAAGAGATTTTGTACAATAATGTTTATCACCAACTCAAAAAGTTTGATTTTAAGAAAATTATCCTGTTTCCTGGGCTAGATAAAGTAAAGAGCGACATTGTTTTTATTTCCAACTTGGTTGAAAATAAGAAAAAATGGGGAAAAAGTGTTTTTTACCACTTTCTTCCTGAATCAAATTTTCAGATGTGTTGTAACATGGAATAGCCCATTGAATAAGGAGGGAGGGGGAGTACCCAAAACCATCATTAAAGATTAAGCCTTTTGATGTATTTTGGAGCATGTGACGTAAGATTTAGAAAAAAAGAAATGCTTTCAATTGAAGAGAACTTCATAAATCAGTTTTTAAGAGATGCTTTGGGGGCCCCTGGGAATTTTGGGGCCCCAGGCAACAGCCTGTGTTTGCCTAATTGTAGCTACGCCCCTGCCTAGAACTAAAAGTGGAACCTAGTTCCTGCGGCTGAATTATCCAATGACAGAGTCCCTAAAAGATGAAATTCCAACTAAGAAAAAATCAGACAAAAGTTCCCTTTAATTGAAATCTTCATATTTCCTCCATAATGGTCTTGACCAGGCCTGATGTAAAGTTCCTTGTCTAAGACAAAAACAAGCCTGAGCAAAAGTGCTGCTCATCCTCAGATCAGACCATGACCTCCAAAAAAAATTTAGACCCAAAGCAGAACCTTCGAAGATAACCGATCAAACAAAACTATAATCTCCACCACCACTCTCTAAATACTGAGCACAATGACAGTGACGTATATCTCACAGAAAAACATAGATCTTGGTATGAAGGACGGAAAACCAGACCTTTCACACCAAGAACAAGAAACTGGAGCTGAGGGCTTGAGCAGCCTTCGGTGTAAAAAGCTGCTCCCTGCTCTCTGTGTTCCTGAGCGTACAGTGTGTGTGAGTTATGAGCAGTGAGTACTATAAATGAGTCACAGACCTGTTTCACTTGGACCTCCATTCCATCATGGTATGCATTTATGAGGACATTTTTCATTGAGGTTCTTGGCTGCGAAAGTGCAACAGCTCATTTCAGACTCCAAAAGGCCTTACTGGGAGTCCCCGTGACCACCGTCACCCGCAGCACAAACAGCAACAATGGAAAGAAGGAAACTTGACTCAGGAGACAAGTGCTTTAAAAGATCGAGCTCTTTCAGGGCCCAGCTGATGGACGAGTCTCCCCTCCACAGTCCCTCTGAAAAAACAGCCAATGAAAATAAGCTCAACAGTGCAATTTAGAGAGCCTTATAAATCAATCCTGGTGAGTACACATATTTCCGTGTGGGGAGAATTTATATGTTTAATTACCGAGCGCAGGTGCCGGGCCCTGGCTTTACTCATTACAGTAAGATATATGAACGGCAGCGAGGGCCTGGATAGCGCAGGACAAAAGGGAGGACAAAGTAATTAGCCGGCTCTTATTTAATGGGACCCTTCCTCAAGTCATTCCCACTCCCGTCGCGGCTCCTTGTCCATAT
This sequence comes from Halichoeres trimaculatus, assembly GCF_033239565.1. Classification (NCBI taxonomy): domain Eukaryota; kingdom Metazoa; phylum Chordata; class Actinopteri; order Labriformes; family Labridae; genus Halichoeres; species Halichoeres trimaculatus. The sequence continues at coordinate 3,325,085 of NW_027437186.1, forward strand.
GCTTCAATTCAGAAGTCATTTCATAAAGGACCACTGGTGGCAGGTAGCACAGCGGCAATTAATACTGGCGCAGAATGGAATCGGCGGGGATTGAAAATGAAGTGTTAAACACTGTGTAATATTTGATTGTCCAGTTTTTCTAAGCACACTCATCCCCCCCTCCTCCCTCTCTTCTCTCTTAGATGGAATTTCCCCGAGAGATGGAGAGCCAAGTGCTGGGATTCCCTGCTGAGTGGGGCTGTGCTGCAAATGCCTTTGGCCACAGAGTGGCCGAGGTTGGTTTTGGCCCCGTGTGTGTGTATTTGGCCGAAGTGTGTGTTTATCCTCCCATGGCCTGTAAGTGGACTTGGCAGTAAACACAGCTTGGCTATCCAGCGCTGTGTGACAGTACATGTGTGTGTGTTTGTTTGGCCCAGTGGCACCTGTACTGTGTGCAAAGGCTAGTATTGACACTAGCCACTGCACTGACAGCATGCCAAGCTCAGACCTGTGCCATCTTACCTCAAGGACTCTGGACTGGTACCAAGCAGGACTGTGCCAAAGAGGAGGGGGTCCACACTGTTTCATCCACTCAATGTTTGTCTGCCTCAGTATCTGTCAGAAGCTGGGTGACAAGGTGTTTACACCTGAAAAACCAAATGATGCAGAAAGACACAGTCAAATTTCCACAGAGAACAAAGGGTTAAATGCTCCATAAACTGCTCTGCTGCACATCTGGTATCTCTGTGATTCAGTGTTTCTAATATTCATTAAAATGATCCATTACACAATCATTTTAGGTACAACCAGGGCTTGACATTAAAATTTTTGCTCACCAGCCACTGTGGCTTGTGGTTTTCCAGAGTTACTAGCCATTCAGCATTTTAACTAGCCACAATTTTGTTGTTGGATAATTGTGTTTAATATGATGAAAGCAGACAAAAACATGCTAAAGTTTACTTGAACTAGATTTTCAACCTTTTTAAGTTTAAATCACCTCTGTTTACACTTAAATCAAGACTACATAAATGTTTTACCCCATTATCAGGTATTCAGTTCTAAAACGGTTGTGCTCCTTTAATATGAAAATATGCAGACAATTAAGACAAAGTAATTAAAGGAGAAGTTTATTTTTGCATTGAATGAAAGTTGTTGTGCTTGAAGGTTAGTTGAAAAGATAAAAACTAAACTGAAAAACTAGCAAGAAAAAATGTCTGCTTAGATATTTATTTACAACAGTAATTTTTCAGTAATAAACTAAGTACCATACTTTCTGGACTATGTCACTTCGTAGTATAATTATACATTTTTTTAAGTTGTATTAATCGAAAGAAAAAATGCGTCATGAAGATGAAAACAGCAGATAAGTCACACTGGACCATAAGTTTCATTTATTTACCATCCGATAAATGTCCTCGCTTTTAAAAAGTTACAGGAGTTTATGACTCAAATCCCGAAATCTGTCCACGTAGAGAGCCAAAAAGACGTGAGTGAAGTTTTAAATCACGTTATCAGGCGCTAAACACCGGGAGCTGTCAGGCTGTCCAAGACGGAGGCTCGAGATGAGCGCGTCCAACGAGCAAACACTGTGTGCAGGCAGTGCTCATGGGAGTTGTAGTGCCGTAGTCTCATATTGCAATGGATTTTGTCCTTCAGGTGCCGTTTCAGAAAACTACAATTAAATAATTCAACCCCCCAAAGTGGCTGGTAGGAGTGACTGTATCAGCTGGAATTCACCCGCATTTGGCGGGTTGGCAGGTGTTAATGTCAAGCCCTGGGTACAACCGATTCTATTCTATTTAAATGATCTTCCTTACTAATAACAATGAATTCCCTAACACTGGAGCTAGCTGCACTGTGATGTTTAAAACAGCTGTTAGTCTCAGACTGTTCAGAGAAAATCACAGATCTGTACATAAGAGTCTGTCTATATGACTCAGACCCTGTTTACACAACAACCATTCATCTGAAAACGCTGAAGGTAGACTTTTTGAATGTGTTTGTACGTGGATCCTGGTGTTTCTGCAGCTAGCCTCAAGTGACAGTGGACACTCCAGGAACTGCAGTTTGTAATACTTCCCCTGAGCTTTTTATTCATAGGCCATAGGTTGCCACTTGGATTTGAAATGACACCCTTTCAGCTATTTTGTCCACAGGGGTTATCAAACTGAACGCTTTTGGAGATACCATAAGAAGTTTAGAACCAAAAACCAGGTTAAAATGTCAGGAAAACCAGATGTTAACAGCCAGAGTGTTCAGGGAAGGATCGAATCCAGCATAAAGTCTCCTGTGATTCAGTCTGTCCATTAAACAGCCAACCAAACCCACAGGGGCCTGTCTCACTCTCTCCACACAGCAGTCATGTTGAGTCAGTCCAGCCAGCCTGGGGGCGTTGTTTGGCCAACACTGAACCAAGGGATCCCTCACTGGACACCACTTGGCTGCTCCTGACCTCTGTGTACTCGCCGTCTGGCCACAGGCTCGCAGCAGTTGGCAGGCCCGCTCCGTCTCTGGCTCGTGCTCACTCTGAGATCATAGCTTTTGACCCGTGAGTGGAGGGGTTGCGTTTGGCTCACGGTCGGACATATAAACATTAGAGAGTGTAGCCGGGGGGCGGTTTGGCTGAGCAGTCATGTTTAACAGGCTGACACTGGTTGAAATAAAACACCTGATGTTCTCAATCTGTCTCAGAGCCAGTTACAGCCACTGTCCTTTGGCAGTCTGGGCACACAGAAGACACCATGTGGGCAGTAACATTAAGTGATAGTCAGATACACTGAGAGCACTTTATGAAAACAAGCTAACGCTGCTCAAAGACTCTATAAACAGAAACCAAAGAGAGGCATCACATGGCCCTTTGAGTGACCACACATCCAACTACAGCACATCTCTATCAGACTTTTTTTTTTCTCTTTAACACAAACTGAGAAGGCATCGACAAACCAAGCCCAGAGCGGATGAAATTAAGAATGTCAGCCCTGTAAATTCAGTGGGGGTAGGAGAGCCCAAGCTTTGAACAAATGAGCATTAACCAACAGTCACTGCACTGAATGCTGGGTAATTTCACAGGGTTTACCGTCTATGAAGTCGAGCCTAAAAACACAGTTAATTTTATTTTTAAAGTTAAACTGATGTTTTAAAAAAAAAAAAAAAATGTTTTAACCAGTCTTTTATTAAAAATATTTTAACTTCCCCCTTTATTTGCTGGTTTGCTGGTTTGTCTATAAAAGATAAGAGCAGCCTTGATGGTATTGTTAAGGTCTGCACCAAAATAATCTGAGTTCAGCAAAGAGACTTGGGTTTGCTATGGAAGAGGAGGGTGGTCTAAAAAGCATGAGGAATAATTTCTCAACGTGACCACATTATGTCCTGTGAGTTCACTTTACTGCTCATCTCCCCCATCCTCTTGGCCCTCTGTTTTAGGAGCCAAGGGGAAAGGGTAAAAAAACATCTCTTAGAAACAAGACACCACTCAATCCCTGCTACATCATCACCCTGACACTGGCTGTCGTACGCAGGGCGACTGTTTATTCACTACCAAATTAAACACGTTAACAAAGTGATGATAGAGCAATGTCAGATTAAGGTGAAAAACAAACAGCAAACAGACACCGCCACAATGCGCCGCATCACATGAGTAATGAGACAGCTAAGCCATGAAAAGCAAATGTTTGGCTAATGTTATGGTATTCAGAAGCTGTATTATGTAGCTTCTGAATACCATAACGTTAGCTAATGTAGCTTATGCAGCGTCTGAATCCGGCTTATCTGTCCAATCACTCATGAAATGCAGCACACTGAAGTGAAGTCCTTCTGCTGCAAACCCGTCACCTAGGTCTGACATCGGTGTAGCTATTATTAGCTGTTGCTGTAGCTATAGCAGCATTAGCTAGATCATGCAATTTCAAAATACAACAACAATTCAAAACATGGCTAATATTAACATGAAGTAGTATGTTAAAAAATATTGTAATCTCTATGGTATTTGTTGAAAAAATATCAAATTCATGGGAAATTTGTCAAACCCCTTGGTTTCAAGACTTTATTGTTCCCCGAGGGGAAATTTCCCTTCAGTTACATCCCTTTCAAGCAGAGGTGGAAAAAGTACTGAAAAGTTGTAATTGAGTAAAAGTGTCTTTACTTTACTTAAATCCTACTCAAAGTAAAAGTAAAGTTACCCATCTATGAATTTACTCGAGTAAAAGTACAAAAGTACATAATTTAAAATGGAATTTGAGTAAAAGTTACTTAGTTACTTTCAGTTATTTGATGCAAAAAAAAAAAAAAAAAAAAAAAAAGGAGGAGCCATGAATCAAATCCAGCACAAGTTGTTTTAATCAACTTTAAGGCATATTAATGTACACATTCACACTTGTAAAAGCTCAGCTGAGCTCAGTAAAATGATCCTCTTACTTTCTTCCAATACAAGGACAGTCACAACCTGTACTGTAAAATGCAAACTATTTTTGGTCATATTGTCCAACTGACAACACTACAATTACAATAAAGAAACTTAAGGTAATGCAATTGACTTTCACTTCGGAGACACAGGGGTTTTCCGTTTGCATTTAATTTTTTTCACTATCAATATTGTACTCAGTAACGATAGGGGGTTCAAATGTAGCGAAGTAAAATACTTGGGTCAAAATGTACTTGAATAAAAGTAAAAGTTTCAAAAACTACTTAGAAAATTACAAATTACTCATAAAAAGTACTCAATTACAGTAACCTGAGTACATGTAATTTGTTACTTTTCACCCCTGCTTTCAAGACATAAGAAAACAAACATGGGGAAACATAGAAATGGGATGAACCTGGGAGCACGCCAGCTACCCAGCACTGGTATGCAAAAGATATGAAAAAACAACATTGCGAGAAGAGGGGGGGACATCAATTCCAGACTATTCCCAACAGGGGGCGTAGTTTGAGATAGAGAAAAAAAAAACACCTCAGCATATAAATACATGTTAACAACTTGCACGAATGTCACTGATCAGCCATTAAGGGGGGGCGCATGCAGCCTTACTCAGGCACATGCGCATCAACCCTCCATAGCTGAACTGTAACGGAGCCAAAGAAGGCGTTAAGTTCAAGGTTGTGTGTTTGCCATGTGTCTTCATGTGTGTATGTGTAAGCCCATGGACTTCATCCCCGCCCAGACTCAACAATGTGTCGTCCGTCTGATCATGACAAGGCCACGGCTATTGCCGCTGAGATGATCTGGAGGAGTTCTGATCCAAACACGTTCACAGGAAGAGGGTGCAGGATGGGAGGGGGCAGAGCATCTGTCTGCATACCATCCAGGAGAGTAGAGTGTTATCAGACTACCAAGGGTTTTGTCTTTGGGCTGTGTAGCCCCTCGATTTATGGAGAATTGGGATACTCCTTCACTACAAGTGCATGCACAAATCCGAGGGGTTAAGGGGTAGAATTGAGATGGCCCTAAGTCTTTCATGATAAACCTTGACAGTAGTGACTTTTTGCTTCAACTTACACACTTCCAATCAATGTACTGACTGTTGATTGGTTGTTTATTGTCTCTTGCATACTTTTGCCTGTGGCTAGTCAACATATGTTTGGTCTAGGTAGACTGCTAAAACTCGACTGACCTTTGGGATAAATAAAAGCGGCTGAATCTGAATCTGGATCAACTTGCTGGAGCCAAGACGCAGACAGAACGCAACGGGGAAAAGCCACTGTGAGCTAACAGGCTGATTTAACCTGAAACCTATCAGATAAGGTGATTTGACAGAGCGGAGAGCGATCAGAGATTTAACCATGAGAAGTACGACCAAAGCACTCCCAAGAGAGTGACACATAGAGGATATCTGCATTACAAGAGCTCACCATGTAATCACCACAGAGGCTGTTTTTAAAGTTAGGCAGATGATGGTGTATCTGGTAAAGGACATGCTTTGTTTTAATGTTTTTGACTTTTTCATTTTTAACCAATAAGGGTCGCCCAATTCTTGGACTGAACCAGCACTTGCACACACAAACGTACAAAACTCAGGAAGTTACAGACTGCGTTGAAGAGGATCCAGGTAAGGCATTTTTAACCACCAGGATGGATGCTCAGGAGCTGGTTAGGCTGTGGTAATTTGCCTTGGGAGATGAAGACAGAGACACACAGCGTGCCTCGGTATCCCATTCACTGCTGGAGAGGTTACAAAGCAATGGAAACAAAGTAGTGAATCTTTACTGCGGGTAACAAACTCTGAATGTCAGCGAGCATGACGGCCACTGGCTCTCAGAGACACAGGGAGAGGGATGGAGGCAAAGCTGGCACAGATCCCTACCTGGTTGAGAGGCTTTGGCACTCCTCCAGTCAGCGTACCACCCTGGCTGTCGTCTGTCCTCCTCGCGTCCCGCCCAGCCTGTGTCCCATTTCCACTCTCACTGGGGACAGGAGAGCAGCGCTGGGAAGAGACAAGAAGAGGACCAGTTAGTCATCAGGTAGAGGAAGGCCATATCACATGGTGACGTACACCTTACTAGAATAAAAGTCACAGAACACAGAATAAACCTCAGTAGAAGAGCTGCTACACTGAGGGGACACTTTCTAAAATTCGGGGGCTTTCTACGACTTGATCTCTGCTGATCGTCAGCTTTTTATTTGACTTAGATATATATATATATTAATAATACCCTGCTCGATCCATTATCCGTATGAGAAATATCTCAGAAACTGAAAAGTGAGTCAGTGTACTTAATTCCACATAATTATTATTTATGGACCTGAACGTTGTGATTTCTTTTCATGTGTGGATTATTTGAGTTAATACCAATGTCTGGTAGAAATTTTGTTTGAATTGCAGCTTTGGAAATAAATGTAATGAGAAAAAAAGTTGACGCGTTCAATACTTTCATTACTTATTTTCCCCATTGTAAATGGCAACCTATTTGATCCATTGCTGTGACGGAGCGAAGATGCACAGCAGACGCAACTTGTGTATTTCAGCAAAACTGAAAACTAGCGAAAGCTACAAAACAGGTCCAACACAGCAGTCAAACCACAGCCAACATTCAACCACCTGCTGAGGCAAGACCAGGGCTGACTCCTGGGCTCCTGACAGACAGATACATCACCCCAACCTGTCGTCATCTATATTATGTACAACTTTGGCTTCAAGAAACCACAATGTACGAATACTAGCAACACTTCATTATCCATTGTTATAACAAATAAATAATGAGTTATAGAGAAAGAGAACATATGTTAAATACACACACACAATGTTCACATATAAGTGTACGGCATAGATTTTGTTATAACTGACACACCTGCACAGCAGAGTTTGGTTCAGCAGTTTATATCAGAGAGCCAAAACAAAGGAAATTAATTAAGGAAACAACAAAGTGCTGTTCAAAGGGTGGCACACTCCTCTGACTGATGTCGAGAGCTTTGAGGACTTACATACGTCTACATCCTCCCTGTTTCAGCTCTTTACAACTTGAGCTTTTATATTTACAGAACACATGTGAGTGTGGCACAATGAGGGAAAAACGGGTACCTTGACATGAAGGTTGATTAAAAATCTACTTTTAGCACAATCTGTCTTTTCTACTCTCCATCTTTTGTATCTGTGTAAAGTGTGTACATCTTTGTTGTCGTGTTTTCTTGTGATTGTACAGAGCAGATTGATAATGGCTCACAGGTATCCTGACACATTCATACCACGAGTCAGACGATGCTCTGAAGCTATCAGGCTGACAGGATTGGGCTGAAGGGGGGGAAAAAAAGTTACAAATTGAAGATCTCAGGGGTCCAAAAGGTCTAGAATTAAGTTAGTTAAGCGTTAACATTTAAGTGGAATTTCTTTTATTAATAAAAAAAACTTACAATGCTCTGAAGCATTGCAACAACCAGAAGTCACATTCAGAAAAAATGTTGCTCCTTAGAAAACGACATCAGGACAGGTAAAAGTGAAATCCACAAAAGAGACACAACAAATGGAAAAATAATAATTTTACAGACCAAGAGTTTGTTCAGATGAACAAAAACTACTTGAATAAAAGTGAAGTTATAAATGATCAAAGTTCAGCAGACTTCTAGAAAAGTGAATGATTTTTAGTGTATGTACAGTATGAAAAGTGTGTGAGGACTTGTGTGACTTAAAGGGGGTATTGTTCTTTTTTATCTGGATCTTGTCCCTCTGGAACAGGTAAAGTAGCTTTACAGCTCAGGAAATCTCTATTTTTCTCCCTTCTTTCAGCCACTGTCTGAAACAATTTGTTAATGCCGCTGTCTCTTTCAGGCTTGCTGCTCCTTGAACCCCCTTCCTTCTGATTGGGTAGTTGGGGTCAGACTGAAGTGTTCAAGATCCTTAAGTGATGACCTCATCATTTTAGCAAGTCCTATGGAGATGTGGTGAAGATCTTGTGCTGTTGTGGTTTTGATCAGTTCACGGACAGATTCAGGGATTTCTACAACATATGGATGTACAGAGGTTTGAAGATCTGAACATCCACGTTTGTTACTTTAAATCCATGTTAGCAATGGGAAAAAGCTGATTATACACCACAGGCCTGATCTACAAAGATGCCAAATCATGAAAAATTGCATGTGGTATTAGTGGGCAAGTTGCAGGTGTATAAAGCTAAATCAAGGCGTTAAGTTTTGTAAATTTAAAAAAAAAAAAAAAAAGAAAATAAATCATAAAAAAAAAAACAATTTCACTTTTAGATCTTTTGTTTTCTGGCATGGGGCATGGTCTTGACTGAGAAGGGTGTGGAATTGTGAGTGACAGCGTGGCACAGAAGGCTCAGAGCCTTCCCAGGTGATGTTGCCTCCTGGAAACGTAGGTACTTTGAGAAGCATGACTCAGCCCTTCCTGTACAGTGTATTATCCCAATTAGCTGTGAATGA